>NC_038256.2:22087256-22387256 GCF_000004515.6 Glycine max | reverse complement strand
TTAAGAAATAGGAGAAAATAATGGCACATCAGCCTCCAATTTTGTGTGACACTTAGGCTATAAATAGAGGTCATGTGTGTGCATTTTTTCAACTTTGATCATTTGAATATTAAACTTCAAATTTCAGAGCTCTTTTAGAGCACAAAATTTCGTGCTCTTCTCCTCCTCTCCCTTCATTCATCTCCTTCTTCCTCCTAGCTCTTATCCATGGCCTCCTATGGTGGTGAGCTTCTTCTAGACTCATCTTCTCCTTGAAGTGGCGTCTCCTCTCTCTCTTCCTTTTCCATTCCACTGCCATTCATCTTCCAAGAAGCAAGGGAATCCATTGATGAAGAAGATCCTAGGCCTACAAGCTCCAATGGAGCTTACATCAAATATGTACAAAGATAAGCGGGCTCATACTTAGCCCATGGGCCCGAAATCTAGCCTAAGGCTCATGAGAACCCTATAGCCTTCTCTTGCATCTCTGGCCCAATCTTCTTGGAGTTTTCTATCCAATGCCTTTGCAGGGTAGGATTGCATCATTCCATCCCCCTTGAAAATGATTTGACCTCAAATCCCGAGGTTCTTGAAACTCTAGGCTTTTTTCCTCAACACCTGTAAAAAGAACAAAAACATATGTATTTGTGGTGTTTGGTATGTTGAAGTAAGGTAAGGTCTGAAAACCCATTTCCTAGGCATCTTCCCATGAAGGAACATGGTTCCTCACCAACTCAATGAGTGGTACTACAAGTATAGAAAAATATGGGACAAACCTTTTGTAAAATTTTGTTAATTCATGGAAGCCCCAAATTTTTCTTACCCTTGGTGGAGTGGGCTACTCAGGAATGACCTTTATTCTCTTAGGGTTCATGGGAACCCCTTGATCACTATTTAAAAATTTAAGAAAAGTAATGCAATAGAACATACCTTTTACTGTACTTTCATGATGATTATTCCTAACAAAAAGTATGACAAACCTAAGGTGTCCCATATGAGTACCTAAGTTTGTATTGAAACTAAAAATAAGAACAAACCTACCTAATGAGTCCCTATGTACACAAATCATGAAGATGTTGGGTGCACGAGTGACTTTATAAAAGAGTGTTGCACCACTCAAAGCATTCATCATACCACCTATTTAAGGGATTTGGTGCCTAATAATACCTATTTTGGGCACCAACAAAGCACAAGGATTTAAGCTCTTGCGAACCAAACCCTCATCCAATAATTCCTTTACTTGAGGAATAAACTCAAGCCTAAGAGGTGTGGCAATGCTAACAAGTGTCTTTTTACAAAGGAGAAAATGTGGAGGTTGTATAAGAGGGAAAATTTCTTTAATATTTGTCTTTATTTCAAAATGTCTTTCCTTCTTAGCTAACCTCTTGGAGGAGACACTTACCTCCTTACACTCCTCCTTAACCATTAAAGGTTGTCCTTCTTCTTTGGGGTAGATCTCTTTACTAGAGTCTTCCCCTTTTGCTTCTTCACTTTCACTGGAGAAAGGTGAAGTTGTAGCCTCATCTTGGCTATTATAAATGTCTTGGCCCCTCATAATCATGGTTTTCTTGGTGGGGCATTGAGAAGTAATGTGGCCTCTTCCAAGACATTTAAAGCACTTTATGGAGCTAGTCTTCTCTTGCATACTAGCCTTAAGGGGTTGCTTTTCTATTGTCTTCCCCATATCATCTTTGGGCTTAGAAGGTGTCACCCCTAAGATGCCTTGACCTTGGTCTTTCTTTGGATAAGAGTGAGAGCCATAAGATTTTGAAGTAGACTTCCTTTTAAGTTTTTGCTCTACCCTTATTTCCAAATCTAAGTTAGCCTCTACATTGTCCTTCCCATGGAAGTATAGGAGGTTAATGTTAGCCTCTTGAGGATTTCTTTCCTTTTCTCTCCAATGGGAGTGAGGTCTAGGATGTGCCCTATGCCTTCCTTCATAATAGTCACGAAGTTCTTCGATATGGCTCTTGCAAGAGTTATGACCACTATAGGAGGCATGCTTTTCTTTTCTTAACTCTTTTAGTATTTTCCTTCTTTCTTCTTCCCTTATTTTCTCTTTTTCATCTTGACTTATTTCTTCCACTCTTTTTTTTCTTCCTTTTTCTTTTCTCTCTTGTTTATCTTTCCACGACTTAAGGGATCTCAAATCATCTAATATCTTAGACAAGGGGTCCTTAGGAGTAGAACCCTCACCATTAACACTAGGTGAAGAATGAAGACTCATGTTGGTTTCTAAGTTGTGGTTCTTTCTTGTTGAGGGTTTGAAAACAAAAGGTAAAAGAAACTATGGTTGAAACTAGCCAAAATAAACACTAAAAGAGGTGTGAAAGATAAGGTAAAAACTAATTGGTAAAAGGCAAGCTATCTAGGCGATTTGACAATGGAGGGTAAAGGAAATAAGCTATGAAAGTAAGTAAGAAATTAAAGTGCAAGAAATGCAAACTAGGTGGATCCTAAGAGTGTTTGGATGACCTCATTTAAGGTTCCCAACAAAACACTCACTATCCTAAGGGAAAATTGCCTAAAATTATTACACACAAATAGAAGTAGGGTGACCTATTGGAGGCTCCTAACTTACTTCCAATGAAAGACCTTTTTGTTACAAAATTTGAAAGCAAATCAAATTGCTAATTACAAAATTACAAAAAAGAAGTCCTCAATTGTGATGGCTATTCTCTCTTTGGTGTTCCACTCAATTTGGAGTGCTTCTTAGTGCAATAGCTCTTAAGGTGCTTGGCCCCTTGGTTCTTAACTCAAATTCTTCAAGGGATGGCACCAATCCTCGTTTCCAATTCCCAATATGGCAACTCACAAGCAAGGAAACAAAGAGACAAGCAATAACCAAAGACCCAAAAAAAAATGAAATGAAAGCTAAACCAATAGGTTTTTAACAAGAAAAATTTTCAAGGATTATTCAACAATTAAAGCAATGAAAAGCACACAAAAGCAAGCTAGGACTCAAAGAGAAACCTAGAATGGCTCTATAGTAGAGTAGAAAAACTATAAAAAAATGACTCAAGAAACCTCTAGTTTTGGCACTTGTTTTCACAATAATTTTCAATTGAAATTTCAGAACTAGGATTGGTATAAAATAGGCCCCAATTATAGAACAAATTTTGAGCCAAAACAACAAGCACACTTCCCTTTCACTTTTTTTTCCTGGACACTGATTTTTCTACCAACTTGTGTGATTTTTATAATTTTTTCCTTTAATATAAATCACTTGTTTATTTTTTTATAATTTTGTTCCAGATGTCTAGAAAATTCAGTAAAAATATCAGCTCAAAAAACGCAGTGACCAACTCCCAGTAATTTATACAAGTTCGTATGTTGAAGCTGCCAGCACCAGCGATTTCAACCTAGAAATCAAGAGTAGTGTTTATGTTGCTTATGGCTTGGATAGTTACAATTTGTGTTTTCTGATGCTCAATTATCTTGAATAACACAATTCAAGAGAGCTTAAGACTTATTTTGATTCACAAATCCAGCCACAACTCAGCACCACAACTCAACTTCATCATAGGCAACATGTAGGAAACATAGAAAACAAAAAAAAAAGAGTTCAACAACAAGACTACTTCTAAGAATTGATTTAGAACATGTTATGAACTAAATAACATGCATGAATTAGACTCAACATTCAAAAGATAGGCTAAGAATGACAAGAATACATGAACAAATGTATCTAGAATTCAATCAACACAATAAAAATTCAACACAAACTTAGAACATAATGTGACAATTACTATGATTAAACATGACTCTAAGACAACATGGATTAAGTGATTTACACTTAGATTTTTGTGTTTTTTTTTCTAATCAATATTTTGGAAGAAAATTTAGATCTAAGGTTCAGCACAAGAATATTATGAATGAAAAATGATAGAACCTAAAATCAACACAAAAACATGATTCAAGAGTAGATCTGCCAAATTTGAACCATAGAAATGCAATAACAAGTGTAGATCTAAGATTTAATCGGTTTATTTTTTTTAATCTACTCTAAACAGCACCAAACCACAAGAAAATTGAGGATATACATGGATAATAAGATGAAGAACAAGGAATTAAAGGGAATTCACTGAACAAAAAGATAAAAGAAGCAAAAGAACATCACCTAGATGAAGATGCTCTTGTTGCCACATGATTTAAGCTCCATTGGAGCTTGTAGGCCTAGGATCTTCTTCATCAATGGATTCCTTTGATTCTTGGAATATGAATGGCAGTGGAATGGAGAAGGAAGAGAGAGAGGAGACGCCACTTCAAGAAGAGAGAGAAGGAAGATGAGTCTAGAAGAAGCTCACCATTATAGGAAGTCATGGATAAGAGCTTGGAGGAAGAAGGAGATGAATGAATGGAGAGGAAGAGAAGAGCATGAAATTTTGTTCTCTAAAAGAGCTCTGAAATCTGAATTTTAATTTTCAAATGATCAAAGTTAAAAAAAATGCACACGCATGACCTCTATTTATAGCCTAAGTGTCACACAAAATTGGAGGGAAATTTGAATTTCTATTCAAATTTCACTTGAATTTGAAATTGAATTTGTGGAGCCGGATTTTGGAGCCAAAATTTCACTAATTATGATTAGTGAATTTTAGCTATGGTTCATCCCACTAATCCAAGATCAAGTCCAAGATTCTCCACTAAGTGTGCTTAGGTGTCATGAGGCATGTAAAGCATGAAGGACATGCACAAAGTGTAACTATATGATGTGGCAATGGGGTGTAGCAAGCAAATGCTCACCTCCCCCTCTAAAATTTAATTGGATTGTGATTCTACCAATTCAATTCAATTTATTTCCAACCACACACATCAAATATTCACTTAATGCATGTGAAATTACAAAACTACCCCTAATATAAGAATCTAGTCTAGGTGCCCTAAAATACAAGGGCTGAAAAATCTTACATTTCTAAGGTACCTTACCTATATTATGGAGCCCTAAATACAAGGCCCAAAAATAATGAAACCTTAATCTAATATGTACAAAGATAAGCGGGCTCATACATAGCCCATGAGCCTGAAATCTACCCTGAGGCTCATGAGAACCTTAGGGCCTTCTCTTGCATCTCTGGCCCAATCTTCTTGGAGTCTTCTATCCAATGCCCTTGCGGGATAGGATTGCATCATATTGTTATTTTGAGTGGATTTGATTGGGATGACACCAAATACATTGTTGGTGATGGAAATGCATGAAATGATGAGTATGGTAGTGTAAGTAGTATTCTATATTACTATTATGCTAGTGTAGATAGTATTCTACATTAGGCTAAAATATGTTTCAGATCCTTCATAAATTAGTGACTTTTTATTTTGGTTCCTAATAAAAAAAAGTTTGTTGTAAGTCCCTAATAATAAAAAATTTGCATTTCATCCTTGCCATTATAATTATTTTGTTAATGGCTGATGTCCAAGTTAAAAATTTTAAAAATCAATTTCTAATAGTTTGAAAACCACCCCTATTATTTTAAAAATTAAAATTACAAATTTTTGAAGGTTTTAAAACTCACAAAATCAAATAAAATATAAAAAATACTACAAAGAGAAAAAATTAAAATCCAGTGCCCTAACAACACCAAAATATGCCCTTCAAATTGCAAAAACTAAATCTAATCTCATATTCAAATCAAAATCCAAACAATAATTCCAAATTGAATTCAAAATTTTGAACACCATCTCATATTCAAATCAAAAGCACAAATCAAAATTTCATATCAATAAAAAATTCATAAATCACAACCCTAATAAGAAAGAACAAATAACATCGTCATTGAGGAAAGAAGAAGAGTTATATTTCCTCTTACTGTTGCTGGAAAATTGAATCAAGAGGGTAGATCATGTTTTCCGACACATCAATCTATGAATTTCATCTGACGAGCGTGCAACCAACAATCTGAATCACAACCACCAGTGGTGTGCGACCTCACCACGATCAGCAATGCATGACCAGTGGCACATGACCATCATGGGACTTGTTCCAGACACCCTGTGTAATGAGTATTTAAAATCAGTTATACTACCATCAAATGGTTTTTTTAACTATTTAAATATCTAAGTTCTAAACAATAAATATTCAATAAATGTACTTATCAAAATCCGGAGTTAGCACACGACAGGGTGGATGTGGCCGAAATGGGCTCTTATACTTCATACATCGGTTTTGAGAGGTGCCTTTATCAAGATGATAGGAGGGGAGACCTGCAAAACAAAGGACTCTGACGCTTAAGTAAGTATGTGAGTTAGGAGATAAAGCAAGTATATGCTTATAAGCTCGAATGAACGAAAGAGAAAGAGAGACACAGACTTGTTGCTCGTGTGCTGAAGTGTGTGAAAAATCTATTGAGGGTTCGATGGAACCTGAAAATTATAGGAGTGGAGCGTAGTTGTAGGTTCTTGCTTATAGGGGTTGTTATAGCCTTTGTAGATAATTTTTGGCTTATAGATAATAGTTGGGCACTTGTAGATAATGTTAGAGATAAACTATAGCTTATAGATAAAAGCTAGAAGATAATTGTACCTTGTAGATAATGTGTGCCTTTGTAGATAATTAACTAACTACCAATAGATAGAGATACTCAAATATCAATAGGTTAGAGATAACCTGCCAGTTAGGGAGCCTGACTGCTAAGGGTCGAGCTTTTGTGCTCCTATTGTAGGGCTAACATGGAGGATTGACACTTGTCCTAGAGTGCCATGTAGGATGCCACTTGTATTTTGTATGTTATGGACTGTACATAAGCCCCCAAGCTCTGAACCGGCTTGCGGGCGTAAAAGATTGTCCAGTGTCGAATGAGAGTTTCTGATGTTTGGGGTTATAGTTGAAAAGAGATGATGGAACTTAATATACCAAGAGGGGGTGAATTGGTTTTCAAACAAAATATACTTTTAAAAACAGAGTTGTAGAAAAAAAAATTATAATCGGATCGTATCACAAATCAAATATGAATTGAATGTAATCAATACTTAATCAATCCTTCCTTACACATGATCCTTCATTAATTTCCTTTCTTTCACAATCATAAAACTTGAATCTTTAAAACCTTGAATGAGTTGATTAAACCTTGAATGAGTGAAAGATATGAACAAGAGAAAAAGACAGAATCTTCTATACTAGTTCAATCTGTATTTCTAGAGAAGCTAATCCAGTTATCTAATCCATAACCTGAATTAGATTTCCACTATGCATCAAGAATTCTTACAAGCAATCACAACCAATCTACAATTCCTACCCTGGAAAAATAGACCTAGGCATCCAACATTAGGACCCTCTGTGAATATAAGCCTAAGAGAACCCCTACTCTTAGCTCAAACTAAAAAACCCTATTCTAGCATGTTGTAAGCAATTTACGCATAAACACAAGCCCTTGTAAAAACCATACACATAAAAAAACCAAGTAGGAGAGATACAACCAGACCAATCATTCCACAAAAACCTTGCTGGATTGAGAAGTTGATCTTCTTCTTCTCAAAATAAACAACTCACTTCCATAAAAAGATCTTCCAAATCAAAAGATTAAGAAGTTGTGAGTTACTATAAAGCACTTATCTAATCTTCTCTTATCTTCTCTCATTCACCAATGAAAGGATGAAATATTGCTCATTATGAGGCTAAGAAGTGATCTTCGAGATGTATTGAGTATTCTCTAATGATCTCATGATGTGTAGATGTGAACACAAGCTGGTTATTTATAGAGAAAACAATTATAACCGCTTGTAATTGATTTAATCTATAAGGTAATAGATTATTTCAATGAAGTAATCGATTATATTATCTAAATAATTTATTAAAGTATTCATCAAACATCTAGAAAACACATCAAGAACAATGTAATCGATTAGATAACCTAAGTAATTGATTAAAGTGCTCTTGTTCACTTCTGAACAACTTAAACAAGCTAGAAGTAATCGATTAATCCACCTAGTAATCGATTAAAGCAGAGACTCCTAAAAAAGCTAGTCATTGTCTCAACCAACAGTGTAATCGATTAAAGTGCTACCGTAATCGATTAAACCGATACAAGACTTAACTTTACAAGCTATAGACAACTTGTTGTAATCAATTACAATGAGGCTGTAATCGATTAAAACAAAGAAATTTTGCCTCTGAAGAAATTTTTCAAACTTAGAAAATTTTCTTCACTCTAACCATGATGATGCATGATGCAAAACAGATATCAAATGTACAAAGATGCAACAATCAAGTTAACAACCAATACAAATGCCACTAAAAGGAGTTGGGCATGTAAAAGCCAAAACTTCTTCTAAACATCTTCAAGCTTTTCCTTGAGCTTCAAGCAGCCTTAGGTTGTTCCATGTTGCTCATGTTGTTGCTCCCCTTATCTCTAACAGTAGTCTTGACAAGTAGAGGGCAATGAGTTTGTCGAGCCCCCAAGTGTGGACAAATGTTGTCTAGTGTAGGGTGTGGTAACCTCGACAATTGTGAGAGAATTGCAGGTTGTTATGGCTTGTCAAGCCCTCGAGCCTAGGCAAGTTTTTTCCAGGCTATGAATTTGTCTGGGATGGACATGTTTTTATCTTTTCGATAAGGGAAGTCTATAGATTTGACAAATCTTCCCTTTTTTAACCATTGGAAGGTGCATTGAAGACAAACATTACATTTTGTCTGTTGTTCCAAGTGTGTGCGATGCACACACAGTACTCTTGCATACATGTCACTCACAAAGTGGGGACGTATTGGAGTCGTGGTTCATGCGTGAGTGAGGATGCATCGTGGTGCAAAATTTTAGGGCACCACTTCAACTCTCACCAGTTACCGATGAGTCTGTCTCCCTTTTTAAATGGAGTGGACGTTTGATTTTGGGTCACTGTTCCTTCTTGAAATTTCCTTGCTTCCTTGCTTACGGTTTCCCCTTTCTTCTTCGTTTTCCTTCTTTGATTTTTCAAGGTACTTCTATGTTCCACAATGTCTTCATTCTTGTCTGATTCTGCCATCGGTTTGGGTGGCAATGATTTTGGGGGCTCGATTGAGCAACCCATGATGGACCGAGAGGTCATTTCTATTGGCGGTTCCTCATCGAATGATACTCATCGTAGTGCTTCTGATAGCGAGTCCTATTCATTGGAGAGGGTGAGGGCCTCGTGTCTTACTAGTGGGGGCACTTCTCACCTTTGCAGGAATGCACAATGTTCTGTTGCTGCCAGGGAGCCTGTCCTGGTTACTATGATCCTCCCCCCTTCTGCTTCTAGGGGTGTGAGGAGAGGTAGTAGTGGTGGAGATGTCAAGGCATCTCCTCGCGTGCAACGTAGCCATAGAGTTGGATCATCGTCGTCCACCCCTGCTGTCGCTGGCTGTGGTTGGGTGAGGGATGACGTTTTGAAATATAAGTCATCTCTCACCTTGGTGGTGAGTGTCGATGCTCTTCAATGCCAGGTGAAGCTGGCCAGCCCTGAGGACTCTTGCAAGATATTCATTCAGACTTGTGGGAGTGATGACTTCTTATTCTTAAGGGTGACGTCAGGTAGTTTGCCCTTATTTTTTATGTATAGGTGTCTTTTTGAGGTCTTAGGTCTCATTCGTCCCTTGGCCGTTTTCCAATATGCTATGCTTGAGCACTTGAGTGTAGCTCCTTCCTAGCTCCACCCAAATAGTTGGGCAATGGTGAGAACTTTTGAGATCTTATGCCCTTTCTTCAACATTCGCCCTAGTGTGTCAGTCTTCTTGTTTATCTTTCAAATGAAGCTGACTGGCAAGATTGGTTGGGTCTTCTTGTACAGCGTGTCCAAGAATTTGTTTGAGCTTGACTCAAACATGTTTTGCCACTTTAAGGATTGTTTATTTAAGGTCTTAGCTATTGGTATTGTGGCTAATGGTTGATGTTCAATGAGGATGGGGAGCCCGTTTCCCATTCTACTGGCAGTTTCACCCTACCAGGTTCAAGTCATTTGATGAGGATCTATTGACCCTTGTGGAGAGGGTTGACAAAGCTATTTTGGAGTAGTTGTCGGCCTTGCTGGACACGCGGCCCATTCTGTCTCTTCCTTCGGCAAGTGATCCCCTCGCTGCCTTAGATGGTAAAGTATCTAACCTTGTCCTCTTTTGTGTCTAAGGTCAGTGTCATCCAAAACTAACACTTGTGTTGTTGTTGCTTGTTTTACAAGTATTATGGGTGACTTTGCCTAGAGGAAGGGGGTCAACCTGCTGATGAGTTTGACCTTATTGCAACCACTTGTGCTCATGCGGTGTTGCCTCCTTCCTCTTTGGCTCCAATGGTCTCTCTTTGATCGCCTTCTTCTTCTTCTAGCCCTCGTGTCTCGTTGGATCATTTGTACACCTCTAGTAATGCTGATTCACTGTGGGGTGCAACTTATAAGCCAAAGCAAAAGACTCTGGTTGGCTTTGTGTCAACCTTTGATAAGAACCTTATTAGGTCAGCTAGGGTGCAGAATGCTATAGATTCTGCCAAAGTCTTTCTCCTAAGGAGTTTAGAAATTCTAGAGGAGAAAGGACAATGGCACCAAGAGGCTTTGCGCAACGTGGCATCCTTAGAGGCAGAGGTCACCAAATGAAGGGCTATTGCTCGCATCATTTGGAGAGTGGAGCACCCTAAGGTGGCCAACGCCACCATTGCTTTTGCTAAGGCCGTAAGATCGAACCACCAACTGTCTTCCAAAGTTGGTGGTGTCTTGGCCAAGTTGTTGTGCACCAGGCTGCATAGTGATGAATTGTTTAAACGCTGCAAGGACTTGCAAGTAGATAAAAAGGACCTGGTTGTCAAGTTGGAAGGTCTTGCGATGGAGAGGGATGAGCTTGTGAAGGTGGTTGATGATTTAGAGGCCCGACTTAAGGAGTCAGAGTCCAAGTTGGAGGAGTTTAAGCTGCGGGCTGTTAAGGAGATGGAGGCCAGAAAATAGCTTAAGGAGGAGTTACTCATATACAAGAAGGAGGCCATGGAGCAGCATGAAAAAAGGTTTCACAAGGCCGTCAGGCAAGCCGGGTTCTTCACCAAGGACCTTGACTTGGGTCTCTTTGACCCTTTCAAGGAAATGAAGGACGGTGTCTTGCTTGATGAGGAGGACATTGCTGCTGAGGAGGAGCATGTTGATGAGGAGCATGGTGTTGTGGAGCAAGGCGATGATGCCAGTGTCTAGGATACCTTTGTCTTTATCTTTTTTCTTCATTGTTTGAATTTTGGCCATACAGGCCTTGTAACTGTGACAATTATTTTTACTTTTCTTCAATGCACATGTTTTCCTTTGATGACGAATTTTGCATTGTTTATGTATGCCTTGTATGTCATGTATGTTGCCTTTGTCTCTTCAATGCTTTGTACTTATGGTGGTACAGATAGGACGTCGTGATGTGCAAAAGAACATCACTTAGATGAAAATGCTCTTGATACCACATGATCTACCTCCATGTGGAGCTTGTAGGCCTTGGATCTTTTTCATCAATGAAGCCCTTTGCTTCTTGAAGTTTAATGGTAGCGTAATGGAGAAGGAATAAAGATGATTGGAGACACCACTTCAAGGAGAATATGAGTAAAGAAGAAGCTCACCACCATAGGAAGCCATGGATAAGAGCTTGAAGGTAGGAGAAGATGAGTGGAAGGAGGGGGCAAGGTGATGTAACTCCATTGGAGCTTATAAGCCTTGCATCTTCGTCATCAATGGAGTCCTTTGCTTCTTGAATTTTAATGGCAGCAAAATGGAGAAGAGGAAGAGTTGAGAGGAGACGCCACTTCAACATGATGATGAGTCAAGAAGAAGCTCACCACCATTGGAAGCAATGGATAAGAGCTTGAAGGTAGGAGAAGATGAGAGGAGGGAGAAGGAGAGAAGGAGCACGAAATTTTGTGCCTCAAAAGAGATCTGAACTTTGAAGTGTAATTCTTAAATGATCAAAGTTGAAAAAATGCACACACATGGCCTCTATTTATAGCCTAAGTGTCACACAAAATTGGAGGAAAATTTGAATTTCTATTCAAATTTCACTTGAATTTCTATTCAAATTTCACTTGAATTTGAAATTGAATTTGTGGAGCCAAAATTTCACTAATTATGATTAGTGAATTTCAGTTATGGTTTAGCCCACTAATCCAAGATCAAATCCAAGATTCCCCACTAACTGTGCTTAGGTGTCATGAGGCATGTAAAGCATGAAGGACATGTACAAAGTGTGACTATATGATATGCCAATGGGGTGTAGCAAGCAAATGCTCACCTCCCCCTCTAAAATTTAATTGGATTGGGATTCTCCCAATTTAATTAAATTTGTTTCCCAACACACACATCAAATATTCGCTTAATGCATGTGAAATTACAAAACTACCCCTAATACAAAAACTAGTCTAGGTGCCTTAAAATACAAGAGTTGAAAAATCATTAATTTCTATGGTACCCTACCTACATTATGGAGCCCTAAATACATGGACCAAAAATAATGAAATCCAAATCTAATATGTACAAATATAAGTGGACCTGACCTTGGCCCATGGGCTCAAAAATGTACCATGAGGTTCATAAGAACCCTAGGGCCTTCTTCAGCAACTCTAGCCTAATCCTCTTGGAGCCTCTTACTCATAGCTCTGGTAAGTGGTCCCTTCCTAGGGAGGATTGCATCATCCCTTCCCCCATTGAAGAGGATTTGACCTCAAATTTGTTGGTTCCTCCTCTTCAATATCAGCTCCACCTACAAAAGGAATTAAATCATAAATATTAAAAGTGGTGCTGACTCCATACTCTTTTGGGAGGTCCTACCTATAGGCATTATTATTGATCCTCTTCAAGACCTGAAAAGGTCCATCCCCTCTAGGGCTAAGCTTGGATTTCCTTTTAGTAGGGAATCTATCCTTCCTAAGATGGAGCCAAACCCAGTCCCCCTCATTAAGAACTAACTCCTTTCTTCCTCTATTGCCTTTAGCTGAATACACCTTTGTTTGGTTCTCTATTTGGTTCTTAACCCTCTCATGCAACTTCATTACAAACTCTGACCTAGATTCCCCTTCTTTATGTATAAAAGAAGTGTCAAGTGGGAAGGGAATGAGGTCTAAGGGTGTTAGGGGATTGAACTCATAGACAACCTCAAAAGGGGATTGCTTGGTGGTTCTATGAACCCTCCTATTGTAGGCAAATTCTACATGAGGAAGATACTCATCCCAAGAATTATGGTTGCCTTTCAGAAGAGCCCTTAAAAGGATGGATAAAGACCTATTCACTACCTCTGTTTTCCCATCAGTTTATGGATGACAAGTGGTAGAGAAAAGAAGCTTAGTTCCTAGCTTAGCCCATAAGGTTTTCCAGAAGTGACTAAGGAACTTAGCATCTCTATCTGACACAATGGTCCTAGGCAAACCATGGAGTCTCACAACTTCTGTGAAAAAGAGTTTTGAGATATAGGAAGCATCATCCACCTTGTGGCATGGTATAAAGTGTGCCATCTTGCTAAACCTATCTACCACCACAAAGATAGAGTCTACACCTCTTTGGGTTCTAGGAAGCGCAAGGGCAAAGTCCATACTAATGTCTACCCAAGGTGCCGATGGGATGGGTAAGGGTGTGTATTGCCCATGAGGCATAACCCTAGACTTGGCTTGTAAACAAGCCACAGACCTAGTGCAATGCTTATGGACATCTTTCTTCATATGGGGCCGATAAAACTTTTCTTTGAGTAAGACAAGGGTCTTGTCTATCCCAAAGTGGCCCATGAGCCCACCCTCATGGCTCTCTTTCAAAAGTAATTTCCTAATGGATCCTTGGGGTATGCAAAGCTTTCCCTCTTTGAACAAATACCCCTCGGCCAAATAGAATCCATCTTGGGCCTTTTTCCCACAACTCTCATAAATGGGAGAAAAATGTTCATCGAAAGCATACAAGTCCCTAATGTTATCAAATCCTAAAATTTGAGCTCCTAGGGAGCAAAACAATGTGTGTCTCCTGGAGAGGGCATCAGCTACGACATATGTTTTTCCCTTTTTTTATTTGATAACATATGGAAATTGCTCTAGGTACTCTACCCATTTTGCATGCCTTTTGTTAAACTTGCTTTGCCCTCTAATGTACTTAAGTGATTGATGATCACTACGAATGACAAATTCCTTGGAAACAAGGTAATGTTCCCAAGTTTGGAGGGCTCTTATTAAGGCATAAATCTCTTTATCATAGGAGGGGTAGTTGAGGCTGGCACCATGAAGTTTTTCACTAAAATAAGCAATAGGGTGCCCACCTTGTAACAATACAACTCCAACTCCCACTCCAGAAGCATGACATTCTAGCTCAAAAGTTTTAGAAAAGTCAGGAAGAGCTAGAACAGGTGCCTTAGTAAGCTTTTCTTTGAGTAAAGCAAAGGCTTGCTCTTGTTTTTCACCACAGGTAAATGCGACATTCTTCTTCACCAGCTCATTGAGAGGTGAGGCAATTGTAGAGAAATTAGGAACGAACCTTCTATAGAAGCTTGCTAACCCATGGAAGCTACTAATATCTTCAAGGATTATTCAACAATTAAATCAATGTAAAGCATATAAAAGCAAGCTAGGACTTAAAGAGAAACTTAGAATGGCTCTAGAGTAGAGTAAAAAAAAACTAAAAAAAAGACTCAAGAAACCTCTATTTTTGGAACTTGTTTTCACACTAATTTTCAATTGAAATTTTAGAACTAAGATTGATATAAAATAGGCACCAATTATAGAACAAATTTTGAGCCAAAACAACAAGCACACTTCCCTTTCACTTTTTTTTTCCTGGACACTGATTTTTCTGCCAACTTGTGTGATTTTTCTTATTTTTTCCTTTAATCCAAATCACTTGGTTCTTTTTTTATAATTTTGCTCCAGATGTCTAGAAATTTCAGTAAAACTTTGATCTCAAAATTCGTAGTGACCAATTCCCAGTAATTTATAGAAGTTCGTATGTTCAAGCTGCTAGCACCAACTATTTCAACCTAGAAATCAAGAGTAGTGTTTATGTTGCTTAAGGCTTGGATAGTTACAATTTGTGTTTGCTAATGCTCAATTATCTTGAATAACACAATTCAAGAGAGCTTAAGACTTATTTTGATTCACAAATCCAGCCACAACTTAGCACCACAACTCAACTTCATCCTAGTCATCATGTAGGAAACTTAGAAAACAATAAAAAAAGTTCAACAACAAGATTACTTCTAGGAATTGATTTAGAACATGTTATGAACTAAATAACATGCATGAATTAGACTCAAAATTCAATAGGCTAAGAATTACAAGAGTATGACTAAATAACATGCATGTTATTTTTCTAATCAATATTTTGGAAGAAAATTTAGATCTAAAGGTCCAGCACAAAAAGATTATGACTGAAAAATGATAGAACCTAAAATCAACACAAAAACATGATTCAAGAGTAGATCTATGAAATTTGAACCATAGAAATGCAAGAACAAGTGTAAATCTAAGATTTAATCGGTTTATTTTTTTGAATCTACTCTAAACAGCACCAAACCACAAAACAATGGAGGATATACATATAGAATAAGATGAATAACAAGGAATTAAAGTGAAGTGTTCAAACAAAAAGATAGAGGAAGCAAAAGAACATCACCTAGATGAAGATGCTCTTATACCACATGATGTAACTCCATTGGAGCTTGTAGGCCTTGGATCTTCTTCATCAATGGAGTCCTTTGCTTCTTGAATTTTAATGGTAGAGGAATGGAGAAGAGGAAGAGTTGAGAGGAGACGCCACTTCAAGGAGAAGATGAGGCAAGAAGAAGCTCAACACCATAGGAAGTCATGGATAAGAGCTTGAAGGTAGGAGAAGATGAGTGGAGGGAAAATGAGAGAAGGATCACGAAATTTTGTGCCTCAAAAGAGATCCAAACTTTGAAGTATAATTTTCAAATGATCAAAGTTGAAAAAATACACACATATGGCCTCTATTTATAGCCTAGGTGTGACACAAAATTGGAGGGAAATTTGAATTTCTATTTAAATTTCACCTGAATTTAAAATTGAATTTGTGGAGCCAAAATTTCACTAATTATGATTAGTGAATTTCAGTTATGGTTCAATCCTCTAATCCAAGATCAAGTCCAAGATTATCCACTAAGTGTGCTTAGGTGTCATGAGACATGTAAAGCATGAAGGACATGCACAAAATGCGACTATATGATGTGGCAATAGGGTGTACCAAGCAAATGCTCACCTTCTCCTCTAAAATTTAATTGGATTGGGCTTCTCCCAATTCAATTAAATTTTTTTCCCCAAACACACATCAAATATTCACTTAATGCATGTGAAATTACAAAACTACCCCTAATACAAAAACTAGTCTAGGTGCCCTAAAATACAAAGGCTGAAAAATCCTACATTTCTAGGGTACCCTACCTACATTATGGAGCCCTAAATACAAGGACCAAAAATAATGAAATCCTAATCTCATATGTACAAATATAAGTGGACCCAACTTTGGCCCATGGGCTCATAAATCTACCCTGAGGTTCATGAGAACCCTAGGACCTTCTTCAACAGCTCTAGCCCAATCCTCTTGGAGCCTCTTGCTCATGGCTCTAGTAATTGGTCCTTTCCTAGGAGGGATTGCATCACTTTTAAGGTTGGGCATGGTTTTGAAGGAAATCTTGGTTTTTCTGGATATTAAAACATACCTTGAGAATAGAACAGTTGACATAAAAATCTAGATAGCAACTCAAATGAACGATCACTTCCTATCCCTTTTTCGTTTTAACCAAATTATCACTTATTTTTATTCATATATTTACAACAACTCTAATAAAATGTACATGATTTAGACTTTTTATTTACCCATAAAGAACTTGTTTTTCCTTTTTATTTTTCTTTTTATTTTCTATTTTTCTTTTATTTTCTATTTTCCCTTAATACCCATATTAAAAATAGAGTATTTACATCACATTAGCCACCAAATGATAGAAATCCCCAACAAAACTCCTTTTCTCTCCTAACCTAGGGTAAGGTAGGAAACTTTTATCCTAGGTTAGTGTAAAAAAATATCAAGTATTTGGCTCAAAGGGCTTGCAAATGGCAAAAATAATATACACTGGGATAGCTTTTTGGCCAGTGGCTTAAAATGTAAAGAAAGAAAGAACGCCTAAATCATATCCATGAATCATATGTTATGACAATTAGAAATTTATGCAAAATTGACTGTAGAACATATCAATGAGGGCACTCAATGTAAAATTTGTGGTTGCACACAATCACTAAAGCTTAAGGCTTGTTTGCATATTCAAATCAAATTAGTGTTTTGAAAGTTGTTCTTTTATCATGTCCATGCAAAAACATCTGAATTCATTTGGTTTTTGGGAAAGTCCATCATTGTTTTCATTCTCAATGTTTTAAAAAAAAAGTCCTTTTGTTGTGTTCTGATCCAAAAATAAGTTTCAAAAATATTGGTTGTTGATTCTTTCCAAAGCATGTTATGTTCAAGAAAAAAAAAATTCTATTTAAGTCCCAAAAAGAGTTATAGTCTATAACTATACTAACAGAATATCAAAGCATGCATAAATTACTCAAAATAAACTCGTGTAAGTTTTTCAAAAAATTCTAAACAATAAATAAGGTAATAAAGTACTGAAATTTAATACAAAATGATAAATAAACATAAAGACAAGTTCACGAATTTGTTAAGATCATGGCTAAGGAGCTTAGTCTCCTTGGCGATCATGGTTGAGGAGCTCAATCTCCTATAATGAAATAATCAACAGGATCAACCATGTATTCATCCTCTTCCTGAAAATTTGACCTATCCTCAGGCCATGCAATGATAGCTCTAACAAAATTGATTAGACATTCAAAAACATAATTCATGAATAAAGACTCAAAAGAAAGTTTTAGACATATAAGACAAAAGATTAAAGTAACACAAATTAAGACAAAGTTAAACAACACTGGGTTGCCTCCCAACAACGCTTCTTTAATGTCTTTTAAGTTGGACGTTATTGTTGTGGTTGAGGCTCCACTATTTCATCATCCACAATTCTTTTCTTATTTGTAAGCAAATCCTTCATGAATTTAGCATATGTTGGCATCAGCTCCAACGCCTCAGAAAAAGGAATGTTAATCTATAGTTGTTTAAAAATATCTATAAAACGTTTGTACTGCCTTTCCTTATCTTTCTTTGACAGGGCATGCAGATAAGGAAGATGCTCAATTGGTGGATGGTTTACTATAGCTTTACCTTTATTAGTGGTTTGTTCATATGATTTCTTCTCTTCTTCACTTACCACTTTTTCTTCCACTTTTTATCATTTTTCTCGTTTTCTTTTTCAACTCCTTCTTTATTCTTTTTCTCATCATTATCCTTCAAACCAACCATAATTCCCCACCTTGTTGTAATTAAATTACAATGTTCCTTTGGGTTGACCTGTGTTGTTGCTGAAAAGATCCACTTCCATGTTCAAATATTTGTTTTGCCAGTTGTCCAACTTGAACTTCTAGATTTTTAATTGAAGCATCAGTGTTCTTCTGGTTTGCAATGGATACCTGCATAAACTATGTTAAAGCATCTTCCATCTTTGACATTCTATCTGGTTGAGCTTGCTGTTGTTGTGGACCCCTATTTGAAAAACCTCCATAAGAGTTGTTAGAAGGACCTACAAAAGAAGTGTTAGTGGGACCAAAATTTTATGGTCTCCAGCCATAAGGCTAATTTCAACCTGAGCCACTTCTATAGACTTGGTAGCTTCCTTGAAAGTTTTGTTGAGGTCTGGCTTGGTTCTGTAGATAATGGGCCTCCTCTTCTTGTTGTCCATAACCAAGTGCTGAACAATGGCCATTCTGATAATTACCACCACAGAAATCACATCTCAAAATTTATTGAACTTAGTGAGCTTGATATGTTGTTTGTGGTCCACCTTGGTGATATTGCTGAGGAAGTTGGCCTATCTTCTTTGTTAAGGCCTCAATTTGTTGCGTCAAAGAGTTCGTCTCCATAGAGACTTGAGTTACTTAATTCATTTGGATAAAGGTTATTAGTTCAATAGTTATGTACCAATTTAATCGAATGTCATTGGTTTTGGTTCAACTAACTAAAGATAACTTAAAGTAAAAGAATAGTGAAAATAACAAAATTACGGGAATAACAGAAATACGGAAAATCAGAAATAACGAAATTTAGTGCGTCGAAAATACATAAATTACAAAAATAATAATAATGACTTAAATTAATTCAAGAAAACATAGGATTGGATTTCATCATTCATACCCTTAGTGTCCTAATAAGATTAACATATATAAATCATTTTCTAACATTACTAATGCACACATTAGGTTATCCCAAGTCAATCCCTTGCACTTGGGACCTAAAAATATTTACTAAATATCAATCTCTCGCATATGTAGTAAATACCCCAGCATTACAATTATAATCTCGTGCTTTTTTGCAATCAAAATGTTATGCTCTATTCCTAGCAACGTAAAATCATTTAATTCAAATTCTAAGATTACTTTCTAGTCTCACTTAAAATCAAATTTCATGACACTAGTGATCAAATAGAGTCAACATTACGAGTAGAATGAAATTACCAATAATGAGTAGAAAAGATTCATACATATATAATATCAAAAGGGATACATAAGGGTACAAAGATTACATCTAATCCTTAAGAAAAACTAAATGATCATTGCACAAAGCACAAGACTAACAAGAGAAATGACGAAGGATGTGATCCATGGTCACAACTCTGCAGCGCCTCAGCTCCACTTTTCCTTCTCTCCTTCTTCTTCTTGGCTCTCTCTGCATTTTTCTCTCTATTTTTCTTCTGCTGCATGTTCGTCTCCCTTCAACATGCACAACTATTTACAGAAAACAACCTAGGAGAGCAGACAAATTCGCCTAGGCGAGCTATAGCTCGCCTAAGCAAATTTGTTCCTTACTGCTGAAGGCATCCATTCGCCCAGGCGAGTTGCTTGCTTAAGGCTGAAGTAAGATCTTTAGCCCAAACGAGATGGTTGCTAGCCTGGACGAATTTGGGATCAGAAATCATTGTGAAAAGACCATTTTGCCCTTTCTTTTGGCTTTGTTTTTGGATCTAACAAACAACCCTCAAAACCTACAAAATCATGGATGAATCTTTCATATTTAAACAACAACATTAGTAAATGTACAATATATATATATATATATATATATATAAAACAACTAGATTTAAGGGTAGTTTATCAGAAAACTATTACAGTCGAAAGATAAGTGCTAAAAATTTAATCCAAAAAATAACTAAATTTTAGCACTTATCAGTTACCATATTCACTTGGCAAATCCAGCTTGTTAGCATTGTCATTTATCTTCTCTAGAACTTGAAAAGGTTCATCTCTTCTTGGTTGCAACTTGGATTTTCTTTAAGCAAGAAAGCTTTGCTTCCTTATAAGAACTCAGACCCAATCTCCTAGTTCAAAAATAACTCTGACACAACCCTTATTTGCTTGCTTTGCATATTGTTCATTCTTCTTCTCAATGTTGCCTTGAACTTTTGCATGCAACTTCTTAATAGAATCTGCCTTTTTCTTACCATCACAATTAGCATACTCATTAGAAGGCAAAGGTAAGATATCCAAAGGAGTCAAAGGATTGAATTCAGACACAACTTTAAAAGGAGAATAAGAAGTAGTAGAATGAACAGACCTATTATATGCAAACTCAACATGTGGCAAGCATTTCTCCTAGTTTTTAAAATTCTTTTGAATGATAGCATGCAACAAGGTGGTAAGTGTCTTATTTACCACTTTAGTTTGTCCATATATTTAAGGATGTGCAACAATGGAAAACAAGATTTTTAATCCCAGATTATTCCACAAAGTTCTCCAAAAATGACTTGGGAACTTCACATCTCTATCACTTACTATTTCTCTTGGCAATCCATGCAAGTGCACTACTTCTTTAAAGAAAAGATCAGCAATATATGTTGCATCATTGGTTTTAGAACATGCAATGAAATGTGTCATTTTACTAAACCTATCAACAACAACAAATATATTATCTTTACCACCTTCAAATTAAGGTAGTCCTAACACAAAATCCATTGAAACATTAGTCCAAGGGTGATTAGGCACAAGCAAAGGTGTATAGAAACCATGGGCATGACTTTAGATTTTGCTTGTTTATACGGTATGCACTTGTCACAAACAGATTGCACATCATGCTTCATGCTAGGCCAATAAAAATGCTCATGCAGAATTTCTAAAGTCTTTTTCACACCAAAATGTCCCATCATTCTACCACCATGACTTTCTCTAACTAACATTTCATGCAACAAACACACAGGCACACATAATTTATTTTTTTGAAACAAGAAACCATCATGTCTATAATAATTCCCAAAAACACGTTTAGAAAAAGAATCTCATACTCTACCAAAGCATGCATGTCCTTCAAAAACTCAAAACCAAGCAATTTAGTTTGCAAAGTAAGCAAAGCATACCTTTTGGAGAAAGCATCAACCACTATGTTTTCCTCACCATTCTTGTACTTGATCACATAAGGAAACATCTCAATGAATTCCAACCACTTGGCATGTCTTTTTTGAAGCTTACCTTGAGATTTTCGAAACTTCAAACTTTCATGGTCAGAATGAATTATAAATTCCTTTGACCACAAGTAGTGCTGCCATGTTTACAAAGCTCTCACCAAAGCGTACAAGTCTTTGTCATACATGGAATAATTCAATGCTGCCCCATGAAACTTTTCACTAAAGTATGCAACTAGTTTAGAGTCCTGTGTCGGTACAACCCTTATTCCAACACTAGAAGCATCACATTCAATTTCAAAAGCTTTATCAAAATTAGGTAAACAAAGCAAAGGTGCGTTGGTCAGCTTTATCTTTCAATAAGTTAAAAGCTTTCCCATGCACATCAGTTCACTTGAACATCATATTCTTTTTGACAAGTTCATTTAAAGGTGCAGCAAGTAAACTAAAGTTCTCCACAAATCTTCTACAAAAATTTACTAAACCATGAAAACTTCTTATCTCATTAGCATTATTAGGTATCGGCCATTCCCTAATTGTTTTTACCTTTTATTCATCCACACTTATTCCTTTTGAGCTAATAACAAAACCTAAGAACACAACAAATTCAAGGCAAAAAGAACACTTTTTAAGATTGGCATACAAATTATTTTCTCTCTAAAAATTAAGAACAACATACAAATGATCAACATGTTCCTCTAATGTTTTGCTATAGATCAAAATAATATCAAAATACACCACAACAAATATCCCAATGAAAAAACACAAAATATGGTTTATTAACCTCATGAAGGTACTGGGTGCATTAGTTAAACCAAATGGCATCACCAACCACTCATATAAATCATATTTTGTTTTAAAAGTTATTTTTCATTCATTACCTTCTTTCATGAGGATTTAATAGTATCCTCTCTTCAAATCTATTTTAGAAAACACACACCACCCATGCAATTCATCAAGCATATCATCCAATCTAGGGATAAGATATCTATATTTTTCAATGGTTTTATTTATGGCTCGACAGTCAGTACACATGCACCATGTCTTATCTTTCTTTGGAACCAAGATCACAGGAACAGAACAGGGGCTAAGACTTTTCCTTGCAAATCCCTTTTGCAAGAACTCATCAACTTGTCTTTGAATCTCCTTTGCTTCTTCTGGACTTGAACTATAGGTTGGCCTGTTTGCAAGTGAAGCACCAGGAATGAAGTCAATTTGCTCAAGACCTCTCTTAAAAGAGGTAATCCATATGGAATTTCTTCTGGAAAAACATCAACAAATTCCTGTGACAAGGAAACAACCTCACAAGGCAAAGAAGAGTTAAGATCTTTAGTGAAATAAACATCCTTGTACATGAGTACAAGTAGCTGCTCTCTAGCCATCAAAGAACTCTCAACCTCTCTTTTCTTTTCAAATTCACTCACTTTCTTATTTTTCTCTTCTTTGTCTTCTTTTTTATTCTTTTCTTTCTTTTTTTTCACTCTCATTTTTCTTTTCTTTTCTCTCTCTTTCTTGAATGCTCAATTGTTCTTTTCTCAACTTACACTCTATTGCAATTCTAATTTGATCTGTATAGGCCTCAGTGGGCTAGAGAGGTGTTAACACAATGGTGTGATTGTTTGAACCAAGAACATATCTACTTTTGTAACCATCATGATTAACCCTTCTATCAAATTGCCATGGACGCCCCAGAAGTATATGCCCAACATGAAAAGGTGCCGCATCGCAAAGAACTTCATCCTTGTATTTACCAATGGAAAATGAAACCAACACTTGCCTTGTCACCTTTATGTATCCACAATCATTTAGCCATTGAAGTCTATATGGATTAGGGTGCTTTAATGTGGGCAAACCCAATTTCTCAACCAACAAGGCGCTAGCAACATTAGTACAACTTCCGCTATCAATGATCAAATTGCATACCTTGTCTTTTATGTGGCATCTTTTATGAAAAATATGCTCATGTTGCTCATCATCACCTTCCACCTTAGGCTGCATGTTAAGAGCACATCGAGTAACACGCACATTTTCATTTACAGGTTCAACGACATCAACATCATTATAATCCTCCAATGGTTGCATTTCATCATCACTTGAGCTCACACTCTCTATGTCTCCATTATCTAGCAAAATCATAGCTCTTTTATTTGGACATTGAGAAGCAATATGTTCAACTCCTTGACACCTGAAACATTTGATATTACGAGATCTAGAAGATGAATTAATTTTCATTTTACCTTTAGGTGCAGCAAATGAACTTTTGGACTTGCCTTCATCTTTTGACTTTGTTATAGATTTTTTGTTTTGCCAATTTGAATTCCATGAAGAAGTGGAAGCAAATTTGGAAGTACTCTAAGCTTTCAATTGCCTCTCCACTTAAATAGATTTGTGTAGCAAGTCCTCCATCTCCATATAATGTTGTAATTCTACAACATCGGTTATCTCCTTCTTTAGACCTCCAATGAATTTGGCCATAGTTGTTTCACGGTCTTCTTCAACATTGGCTCTAATCATGGCTATTTCTATCTCCTTGTAGTACTCCTCCTCATTTATGGAACCTTGAGTTAGAGTTTGCAATTTTCTATGCAAATCCATATGGTAAAGGCTAGGTGTTAGAGATAGGGGGAACAACATGAAGACTTAGCCTTGAAGCTTGAAGAAGAGCTTGAAGAAGTTTTGTCTTTTACATGTCCAACTCTCTTGAGTGGCATTTGTATTGATTGTTCAATTATGTGTTGCATCATACTCTCAATCATTTCATATCTGCATGATGCATTATCATGTAGGAGTAAGAAGGAAAGTTTCTAAAGTTAGAAAATTTCTTCAGTGGTTCAAACTCTCTATTTTAATCGATTACAGGCTTATCATAATCGATTACACAAGTGTTTGAAGCTTCTAGAGAAGTGTATTGTATCGGTTTAATGATTACAGGCTTATAGTAATCGATTACACAGTTCTTTTTTTGATAATGATTGATTTTTCCAGGAGTCTCTCCTTTAATCGATTACCAGGTGATATAATCGATTACTTATCTCTTAAAAAGTGTTTTAGAAGTGATCAAGAACACTTCAATAGATTACTACGAAGGTTAAAGAAAATATCTTTTTTAAAGAAAGAACTTTAACAAAGGATCTTGTGTAAAGGGTGATTGATTAAGTATCGGTTTACCAAAGTTTATGATACGATCCATGCAAAAGAAGTTTCTTTTAACTCTGGTTTTAAAAGTCTGTTTTGTTTTAGAAACCAATTCACCCCTCTTTCGGTTTGTCAGTTCCATCATCTTTTTCAATCAGTACCAGAGCTCATCTTGTAAGTTACTCAAGATCAAAGTTTTCTAAAAATGGGCTCAAAACAAATCACTTTCAAAGAGGGTGCATCTTTAAATCAACCTCCTTTATATGAGGGAGAACATTTTTCTTTTTGGCAAAAGAGAATGAAAATCTTTATTCTGTCAATTGATCCCGATGCATGGAATGCTATTTTTAAAGGTCCTTTTTACCAACTAAAAAAGTAAATGGTGAATTGGTACCTAAAGAATGGGATGAGATGAAATATGATGAGAAAAGAAAAGTGCAAGATGATCAAAAGCTAAAAACATTTTAACTTCTGATTTATCTTTTGATGAATTCTTGCATACTACAAGGTGAAAAAGTGCAAAGGAAATATGGAAAATGCTTGAAGTCACTCATGATGGCTCAGTGGATGTAAGAAGAGCAAGAAAGCAGTCTTGTATCCGAATATGAAGCTTTACGAATGAAGAATGGAGAAACCATTTTAGAAATTCAAAGAAGATTCACACATATTGTGAATCACCTTCTCGGTCTTGGAAAAACATTTGAAGATGATGATTTGAACATCAAAATCCCCAATTGTCATACAAGAAAATAGGAACCAAAGATCAGAGCAATCAATGAATCCAAGGACTTGGCATCAATTTTGACAGAAGCTCTCTTAGGAAAAGAAAGGGAAAAAGGAGAAAAAAATAGAAAAAGGCCTACATAGCTTGGGAAGACAATGCATCCACATCCTCCAACTCTTCTAGTGGTGAAGAAGTTGCAAATCTATGCTAGATGGTAGATTCAATGGATGACTCATAAACCATTGAAGAAACTGAGGTAAATTCTGAATTTGAAGAAGTTTTGGATGTATTTAATGAAATGCATGAACAAGCTCAAAGGCTTGTTTGTACCTCTACTTCTCTCAATATGGATGATTACAATTATTTGCAAGCTGAGTTTGAAAATTTCAAAAATGATCACTATGCTAAATGTATGAAGTTGCAAACTGAGCTTTCCTATCTTAAATATCTTTTTAGAAAATTGAACAAAGGAAAGAGTTATCTTATTCACTTACTCAATGTGCAAAAACATACTATCGATAAGAATGGTTTGGGGTATCACAAGCAAACTACCTTTTCTAAAAAACTAAGTTTGTATCCTATAAAAGGGTTAACCCAAACAAGGTCTCCAAAAAGAAGAACATAGTGCATTTTAAGACAAATGTAAAGACATCTCATTATTGCATGAAAAAAGGACATACATATTATGAATGCTATGTTAGGAGATTTGACATTCCTAGAGGCCAATGTGTCTGGATTCCTAAAGATTTAATTGTGGAAATTAACCCCATTGGACCCAACCTCAATTGGGTACCACCCCTCTAATTTATTTTGTCTTGTAGGTGTGCCTAAAAGCATGAGACTCACTATGGTACTTGGATAGTGGTTGCTCTAGGCACATGACGGGTGACAAGTCCAAACTTATTGATTTTGTGTCAAAAGAAGGAGGATATGTCACTTTTGGAGATAACAATAAGGGAAAAATTATGGGAGAAGGTAACATTGGAAATCAGTACAAGACACAAATAAAGAATGTTCTATATGTTGATGGACTAAAGCACAACCTCTTGAGCATTACTCAACTATGTGACAAGAGCTTCAAAATTGAATTCAACAACAATTGTTTTCTTATTAGTAAAGCTATGTCCGATGAGGTTGTCCATATTGGCAAAAGGATAGGTAATATCTATATGTTGAACATTGAACATGCATCATATATTGAACTTAGTTGTTTGGTAAGTAAGATTGATGATTCTTCGTTATGGCATTATAGGGCTGCACATAAAAACATGCATCATCTCAATCATCTAGTAAAAAAAGACTTAGTAATTGGTATTCCAAAACTGAAGTAATTGTCAAAAAGGAAAGCAAGTTAAAATCTTTTTTCAAAGTAAAAACGTTGTTTCTACGTCAAAACCCCTTGAACTGCTACACATAGACTTATTTGGTCCCTCTAGAACTATGAGTTTGGGTGGTAATTACTATGGCTTAGTTTTAGTAGATGATTACTCAAGGTTCACATGGACTTTGTTTTTGAAAACCAAAAATGAAGCTTTTGATGCTTTTCGCAAACTTACCAAGGTTATTCAAAATGAAAAGGGTCTCAACATTGTTTCACTTAGAAGTGATCATGGAGGTGAATTTCAAAATGAGTCTTTTGAAAAATAAATTGAAGAAAATGGAATTCGCCATAATTTTTTTACCTCAAGAACACCTCAACAGAATGGTTTATGGAGAGGAAAAATAGATCCCTTGAAGAAGAAGCTAGAACTCTTCTAAATGAAACAAAGTTACCTAAGTACTTTTGGGCTGATGTTGTAGATACTATTTGCTACACTTTGAACCGAGTACTTATTAGACTTATTCTAAAGAAAACTCCTTATGAGCTTTATAAAGGAAGAAAACCAAATATATCTCACCTGAGGGTTTTTGGTTGCAAATGTTTTGTATGGTAAAGATTCTCTTGGCAAATTTGATGCAAAGCTGATGAGGCTATTTTTCTTGGTTACTCATTGCAAAGTAAAGCATATAGAGTGTTCAATAGGAGAACTTTAAGTGTGGAAGAATCTGTTCATGCAGTGTGTGACGAAACTAACTCTATTGTTCAAGATAATTCTTCAGAAGATGAAGATTCAGGTTTTTAGGACAAAGATTCTACTCTTGAAGATGAAACCAAAATTGAATAACTTGAACAAAGCAAAGAGATCTCAACCACAACTCCTAAGGACCTCCCTAGAGAATGGAGAACTCAAAAAGACCTTTTCTTAGATAACATAATTGGAGAAATATCAAAGGAAGTCTCTACTCATTCTAGACTCAGGATTTTATGTAATAACATGGCTTTTGTTTCTCAGGTTGAACCAAAAAACATAGATTAAGCTTTGTGCGACGAACACTGGTTAATGGCTATACATGAATAGCTGAATCAGTTTAAGAGAAATGAAGTGTGGGACTTAGTTCCTAAACCTGCCTCTCACAAGTCAATTGGAACCAAGTGGGTATTTCAAAATAAACTTGACAAATTAGGCATCATAGTAAGAAACAAAGCTAGATTGGTTGCAAAAGGGTACAACCAAGAAGAAGGAATCGACTATGATGAAACCTATGCACCAATTGCAAGGTTAGAATCCATTAGGATGCTTCTTGCTTTTGCATGTACCATGGATTTCTGATTATTTCAAATGGATGGGAAGAGCGCCTTTCTCAATGGTCACATTGAATAAGAGGTATATGTAGATCAATCACTAGGTTTCATGGACTACAAACATCCTAATCATGTCTATAAGTTGAAAAAGGCTCTGTATAGTTTGAAACAAGCACCAAGATTATGGTATGAGAGATTGAACAGTTTTCTAATTGAGCAATCTTTCATAAGAGGCCAAGTTGACAAAACATTATTTATCAAGAAAGTAAGCATTGAGTTGTTAATTGTACAAATATATGTTGATGATATAATCTTTGGTGCTACTAATGAAATTTTGTGTAAGGAATTTTCCAGTTGTATGCAGAAAGAATTTGAGATGTTTATGACGAGAGTTTTGAACTTCTTCCTTTAACTCCAAGTCAAGCAGATGAAACATGGAACCTTCCTATGTCAAACCAAATATTGTACAGAACTAATTAAGAAATTCGTCATGGAAAAATGCAAAGAAGCATCAACTCCAATGGCAACTTCAACCTATCTTAACTTAGATGAGAAAGGTAAATTAGTTTATGAGTCAAGATATAGAGGTAGGATTGGTTCACTTCTTTACTTACCTATAAGTAGACCAGATATCATGATTCATGTATGCTTGTGTGCAAGGTATCAGGCTATTCCTAAGGAATCTAACTTGACAGCTTCCAAAAGAATCATTAAGTACCTTAAGGGCACAACCAATGTTGGCTTGTGGTATCCCAAAGGTACCTCCTTAAATCTAACCAATTTTTCAAATTCTAATTTTGCAAGGTGCAAACTAGATAGGAAAAGCACAAGTGGGACATGCCATCTATTAGGAAGCTCTCTTGTATCTTGGAATTGTAAGAAACAGGCTTGTGTAGCACTATCCACTGCATAAGTTGAGTATATTGCAGTTGGAACTTAATGTGCTTAAAGTCTCTGGATGAAACCACAACTTGAAGACTTTGGAGTAATCCTTGATCACATTCCTTTAAAATGTGACAACACAAGTGCGATCAATCTAATTAAAAATCTTGTCATGCATTCTAGAATCAAACACAGAGATAAGCCATCATTTTCTTAGAGATCATGTTTCATAAGGTGATTGTTGCATTGAGTTCATTAGTAGTTTGCATCAACTAGCAGACATATTCACTAAACCACTTGCTAGAGATAGGTTTTTCCTCATTAGAAATGAACTAGGCATCTTAGATGGATCTAACATTGAATGATGTTGTGTTTAGTGCATGTAATTTATTCCAAATTGCAATCTATATCTCTTGATTTCTCTCAAAGTGTATAAGTTTGTTGATATGTGTTTGCTAGTCATTTATTTTCTAAAAATTACATACTTACCTTGATTATTTCACTTTTTTCTCTGTTTTAATCGATACGCATTCATATTAATCAATCACTACATGTTTATAGGTATCATCAGTTTTCAAAACTTTCTATTTTAATTGATTATCCCTTGATTTAATTGATTATCACTGCTTGTTATGTGTTATCAGTTTTGAAAATTGTCTATTTTAATCGATTACCCCATGTTTTAATCGATTACCATTTAAGTATTTGTGGTGTTTTAGCTTAAAACTATTTATTTTAATCGATTACCTGTCTGTTTAATCAATTACATGCCTGAGAGTAAAAGTTTTATTTGGATTTTGTTCTGTTTTAATCGATTACTTAACGCTTTAATCCATTATCATGGCCTCAGGGGAAGTTTTTCTTGCATATTTAATCGATTATACTTGAGTTTTAATCGATTACTTGTGTGTATATTGCGTGTAATCCGTTACATCTCTTCGTCTTCATCTCATCAACCACCATTATTTATGCATTTACTTCTGCCACCAATCTTAGCCAACTAGAACGACCCAACCTCTCTATAAAACGAAACCCTAACCCATCCACAAATCACACCAACACCTCCTCTAAACACTTCTCTATGAACCCAACCTTCTTCTAATTTCAAACCCTTTGTCTCCTTTCTAAAAATGGTGAGCAACCCCTCTAGAGCTCAGAAGAAAGCCAAGACTTCTAATAGGAAGTAAGGTGAATGCTTTCAAGCTGCTCTCAATAGGCATGATACAAGGTTTATCGACGAAAGTAAGAAGAGTGAATACAAGATCTGGTAATCTCAAGGTCTGTTGGAAGCCCAAGGTCTATCCAAGCTTGTGCATATGAAAGGAACATTTTATCCGTAGTTGGTGAAAGTCTTCTACACGTGTGCACGCGCCGATTTAGAAGGTAATCTCTTTTCTACAGTTAATGGAATAGAAATGGTTATCGATGTTGATGTATGGAAGGAAGTAGCTAGACTGGACATGGGTGGAGTTCAACAATTTGAAGAAATAACTAATGGGTACAACAAGATGCAGACCTACAGAGGAATGCTTCTCGACTGATCAAGGTCGTACCCGAATCAAATAAACATTAAAAATGCAGTATTTAGGAACTGATCCTAGGTCATCTCCCAACGAGCAATGGTCAACCAAACGTTCATAACATATAGTAATAAAAAAGTAACGAATTGGGGGGGGGGGGGGGTTGTTTGTTTTTGTAATTTAAACAATGAGCAAATTTTAATTAGAAAATAACAGAATTAAAACATGTTGTTTACCCTTGATTCACAAGCAAGTCTCTTATCCTAGGTTACGAGAATTTATCCTTAATCAGTTCAACCACTTAATCCAACCCTAAATTAAATTACTAAGCGAAAATTAACATAAGGCTGTCATTATGTAATTAAGCAACACGTACGCCAATTAAACATGAACGAAACTGATCATTAAGCATGAACGTAAATTAAGCACAGAGACAATTAATCAAGCACTAAGCATGCATAGATTAATAGCAACAAATACAAAGTAATTGGTGAAGAGAAAAAACTGATCAGAATTCAATAGTAATAATAAAACCTCAAAGTGAGTTGTGCTTGATCCTCAAGAGAAAACAACGCTGGAGACTTAGCCTTCCATTAATCAGTAGAAAACGAAATTGCAGATTGAAGCAAAAAATGAATTTTATTGCTACGTGAATAGTAAAAACTGGAATTGCAAAACCTCAAATTATTCTCCGAAACGAAAAAACTCCCTCTCTAAAACCTTGGTGTTGTTATATAGGTTCTCAGCCCCAAAGCTTACAAATCTGTTTTAAGTCCAAGCCCATAAATAAAATAAAATCTGGACAAGATAAGATAAGATTTGATAAAATAAAATCTAGATGAAATAAAATCTAGATAAGATAAGATAAGATTGGATGAAATAATATCTAGATGAGATAAAATCTGGATAAGATAAGATTTGATAAAATAAAATTGTCTGCTCTCTTCAAGTCCAAGCCCAATTCCGGATTCAAGCCCAATTGCTTATAATTCTCCTGAAATTAAATTAAAAACACAAAATTAGTCCAGTAGACCCAAATGATAACACTGCATAATTAATTTGACAATTAAGGTTAACCAGTAATTAAAATGGTGACAAAAAGGGTTAAGAAATAGGAGAAAATAATGACACATCAAGTCCCCCCCCCCCCCCCCCCCCTCACACTTATTCCCAAAACAATTCCAAAGCTCCAAAATTCCTTAAGGGTAGGGTGAAATCATGGTTTTTCACTTAAGGCTTGTAATGAGCTTCAAAACAAAGAAAGGCAACATAGGCTCAAAGGGGCTATCAAAGGAATTAATTCAAGGTAGGCTCATTTGGCTAGAGGCTTATAAGAACAAAATGCATAAATCATCTCCCAACATGCATGTGAAGCAAGAAGTATCAACAAGAGTGAAGCCAAGGCTATTGTGCAAGCAATCAATGGGGCAAAACACACCGAATAAAATAGATGATGATGGCTCAAATTCTCACCAAGGGTAAATCTATCACTTTCAATTCGAACCTTCAAAACTAACTTGACATATAGAGAAAAACAAGGGTTTCAATTCACAAAATGCCAAGAAACTCCTATTTTAAAAACAATTACCCATTACCTGTGCATAACCCAAAATTCAAAGAGAAACATGCAATGTTGTGCACAAAACATAAAACCAAAATAACAAAATTAACCTAGAAAAACCTAATAAAATTAAACTAGAATACCAAACAAAATTAAAGAACAATCTCCCCCCCCCCCACACTTAAACAACACATTGTCCTCAATGTAGCACAATCATAAGATCAAGAACAATCATAACAATTAATAAATTTGGACAAGTGCAATAAAAGTAAAGAATGAGACAGAAAAAGAAAAACTCCCTAAGTCATGGCGGAAGAGAAGTAAGGTGAAGTAAGGAGGTCTCCTCCACCACTACATCCACTAAGCAGGGATTTGTGAGGAATGGTTTCAGCCGGTGTCCATTGACCTTGAAGCTCTTATTTGTGGATTCACTTTTGATCTCAACACTCATGAGTCCGAGCCTAGAGTTATACAATAAAACTTTCTGTCCAACCACGAAGTCCTTCTTAGCTATCAAGCTATCATGGAACTTCTTGGTCTTCTCCTTGTAGAATTTGGAATTCTCATAGGCTTCTAACCGGATCTCATCTAGCTCACTTAGTTGCAACTTCTTTTCCTCTCCAGCCTGATCAATAGAGAAGTTGCAGGTCTTTACAGCCCAATAGGCTTTGTGCTCTATCTCTACAGGAAGATGACATGCCTTGCCAAAGACAACCCGATAAGGAGACATTCTTATGGGTGCTTTGTAGGCAATCCTATGCACCCAAAGAGCATCATCTAGCCTGGTGCTCCAATCCTTTCTGTTTGGCTGCACAATCTTCTCCAAGATCCTTTTTATCTCCCTGTTTGAAATCTCAACCTACCCATTAGTTTAGGGGTGGTAAGGTGTGGAAATTCTGTGCACAACCCCATACTTTTTTAGCAAGACATACATGGATCTGTTACAAAAATGGGTGCCTTGATCACTAACGATGGCTCTAGGGACTCCAAACTTGCAAAACAGATTAGATCTAACAAAATCCACAACAACCTTAGCATCGTTAGTTCTGGTGGGTTTGGCTTCCACCCATTTTGAAACATAATCAATAGCAAGGAGAATATAAAAAAAAACCAAAAGAGACAGGGAAAGGCCCCATAAAATCTATACCCCAGACATCAAACACCTCACAGAATAACATGGGTTGTTGAGGCATTTGATGTCTCCATGAAAGTGAGCCGCCTGCTCTCTGACAAGGCTCACAAGTGCTATAGATTCTCCATGCATCCTTGAAGATGGTGGGCCAAAAGAAACCGCAGTCAAGCACCTTGCGAGTTGTCCTCTGTATGCCAAGATGGCCACCTGGTGCGGAAGAATGACAGAATTGCAGGACTGAGTCAATCTCATGGTATAGAATGCATCTCTTAATAACCTAGTCACTGCACAAGTTCCACAAATAGGGGTCATCCCAAATATAATGCTTAGCATCGCTCTTAATTTTATCATTTTGAGCTTTAGATGCTAAGGGAGGAAAAACAGAAGCAACCAAATAATTCACAATATTAGCAAACCAGGGAGTAGGGAAGGAATCAAAAATACTATACAGAATGTACAAATGGTCATCCGGAAAATCATCCCGAATGGGTGAGTCCTCAGACACACGCTCAATCCTACTCAAATGGTCAGCCACGAGGTTCTGTGTACCGCTCCGATCACGGATCCCCAAAGCAAACTCTTGGAGCCAAAGCATCCACCTAATCAATCTAGGCTTTAATTCAGCCTTCTTCAACAGGTACTTCAGAGTTGCATGGTCAGTATAAACAATAACACGAGTACCGAGCAAATATGAATGAAATTTTTCAAGATCAAAAACTATCGCTAATAGCTCCTTCTCGGTGGTAGTGTAATTTGCTTGAGCAGCATCCAAAGTTCTGGAAGCGTAGTAGATCACCCGAGGTAGCTTATCAATCTTTTGAGCAAGGACAACCCCCAATGAGTAAGTGGATGCATCGCACATTAGCTCAAATGGGGTTGTCCAATCAGGTGCCTGAATGATAGGGGTGGTAGTCACCGCACGCTTGAGGCAATCAAAAGCCTCTCTGCATTGGTCATCAAAATCAAACTCCACCTTCTTTTGCAGTAGATTGGATAGTGGAAGGGTCACTTTGCTAAAATCCTTGATAAAGCGCCTATAAAACCCTGCAAGACTGATCGAGGCCGTACCCGAATCAAATAAACATTAAAATGTAGTAACTAGGAAGTGATCCTAGGTCGTTTCCCAACGAGCAGTGACAAGCCAAATGTTCATAATATACTTGCAGTAACAGTAACAGTAACGATGGGGGGGTTGTTTGCTTTTGTAAATTAAACAGCGAATATATGTGAATTAGAAAATATCAGAATTAAAACACGTTGCTTCCCCTTGATTCACAAGCAAGTCTCTTATCCTAGGTTACGAGAGTTTATCCTTTATCAGTTTAACCACTTAATCCAACCCTAAATTAAATTACTAAGCGAAATTCAACATAAGGCATTCATTATGTGATTAAGCATCACATACACCAATTACTCATAAACGATCATTAAGCATGAACGTAAATTAAGCGCAGAGACAATTAATCAAGCACTAAGCATGCATGAATTAAAAGCAACAAATTCAAAGTAATTAGTGAAGAGGAAAAACTAAACAGAATTTAACAGTAATAATAGAACCTCAAAGAGAACTGTGCTTGATCCTCAAGGGAAAACAACGCTGCGGACTTAGCCTTCCATTAATCAAATAGAGAATGAAATTTTATTGATAAAACTAAAAGTCTGAACTGGAATTGTAAAAAAAACGAAAATAAAAGAGAAAGAGAAGAGAGACTAAAACTAAAAACGAAAAATAGAAGAGAGAGAGGAGAGAGAGAGAGTCTCCCGCGAGGGAGAGAGGGGGGGCCCCTAAACTAGAACCTTGGTGCTGTTATATAGTTTTTTTCAGCCCCAAAGCTTACAAATATGTTTTAAATCCAAGTCCATAAGTAAAATCAAATCAAATCTAGATAAGATAAGATAAGATAAGATCTAGATGAAATAATATCTAGATGAGATCAAATCTAAATAATATCTAGATAAGATAAGATCTAATTTTATAGAATAAATTAGTCTGCCCTCTTCAAGTCCAAGCCCAATTCTAGATTCAAGCCCAATGCTAGATTCAAGCCCAATGCTTCATTAATTCCTGAAATTAGATTAAAAACATCAAATTGGCTGAATGGGCCCAAATAATAAAACTGCCTAATTAATTGACAATTAAGACCAATCAATAATTAAAATGGTGCAAAAAGGGTTTAGAAAATAGAAGAAAATGATGGCACATCAAAGACCAAGAAAAGAACGAACCTCCCGCACGCAAGAGGGGTAAGGCAATTGTGAAATAACTTTTGCAGGGTCTACCTCTAGGCCCCTATTCAAAATGATATGCCCTAAAACTATACCTTGTTCTACCATGAAGTGACATTTTTCAAAATTCAGCACAAGGTTAGTTTCAATGCATCTATTAAGAACTCTATCTAGACTATCCAAACATGCATCTAAAGAGGATCCATAAACAGTAAAATCATCCATAAACACCTCTATGCAAGTCTCTAAAAAATCACTGAAAATGTTAAGCATACACCGCTGGAAGGTACCAGGGGCATTGCATAGGCCAAAGGGCATCCTCCTATAGGCAAAAGTGCCAAAGGGACAGGTGAATGTGGTCTTTTCTTGATCCTCAGGAGCAATATGAATTTGTAAATAACCAGAAAAACCATCAAGAAAACAGTAATAAGACTTACCTGCCAAGCGCTTAAGCATTTGATCAATGAATGGCAGGGGAAGATGATCTTTCCTGGTTACCTGATTCAGCCTCCTATAATCAATGTAGACTCGCCAGCTGTTCTACACTCATGTGGGGATAAGCTCATCCTTTTCATTCTTGATCACTATGAGGCATGTCTTCTTAGGAACCACTTGGACTGAAATCACCCACCGGCTGTTAGAAACGGGGTAGATATTTCCAGCTTGTAAGAGCTTGGTCACTTTTTTTTTCACCACATCTAGAATGACGGGGTTGAGTCGCCGCTGTGGCTGCCTCACTAGCTTAGCTCCATCCTCTAAAAGTATCCTATGCATGCAAGTAGATGGGCTAATACCAGGAATGTCTGCTAAAGTCCATCCAATGGCTTTCTTGTGCTTCTTGAGAACTAGCAACAACTTCTCCTCTTGCTCAGCAGCAAGGGAGGCAGAGATGATCACTGGAAATTTTTCCTTGTCCTCCAAGTAAGCATATTTGAGGGTTGTTGGTAAGGGCTTCAACTCTGGTGTGGATGGTGGCTGAACAGTGGGAGAAACCAAGGCAGGAGAAGAAGAAGGTTCCTCGGCCTGTACCCCATAAAGCAAGTCAGAAGTATATGTACTTCCTGCAACATGGTTAGTGCATTCTGACTCTAAAAAATCGACATCAAGAGGTACAACATTAGAATTAAATTCAGATTCACTCTTGGCATAAACGTCAGACATAGGATCAAATTCAAACTCAGATTCATATTCAATGCATAAGGAATGACAAGTATGCAAATCAGATAAAAATGGATGTTTCCTACCATGAAGAACAGAATCAAAATCAAACATATAATCATCAACAATTTTATCAATTATCTCAGCACGAAAAACAGAATGATCCTCAGATGGATGTTTCATGGCATCAAGAATGTTAAAATGAACAACAATATCACCAAATTCCATAGACAATGTGCCAGCATAAACATCTATCTTGGTTCGGGCTATTTTCATAAATGGCCTGCCTAAAATAATTGGAACTGAACCATGGGGAAATCCCTCTTCCATATTAAGAACATAAAAATCAATAGGAAAAATAAGTTCACCAACCCGAACCAGCACATCCTCTATGAAACCTGCGGGGTAAGCAACACTTCTATTTGCCAAATGAATCACCACATCTATAGATTGCAAGGCTCCAAGAGATAAGGAATTGAAAATGGACAGAGGCATGACATTAACTAATGCTCCTAGATCTAGCATGGCATTCTCAAATTTATTGTTCCCAATAATGCAAGGTATCCACAAAGTACCTGGGTCCTTACATTTCTCAAGAATGCGAGGAACAGATTTACCTATCAATGCTGACACATTTCTGCCCATGCTAATCCTTTCATTGCCTTTGAGCTTCCTTTTGTGGGTGCACAGCTCCTTTAGAAACTTGGCATATCTTGGAATCTGCTTGATGGCATCTAGCAGAGGTATGTTCACTTCTACTTTCCTGAAGGTCTCCAAGATTTCCTTTTTCGCTTCTTCCATTTTTTTGTTTTGAATTGCTCTAGGTGGGAATAGAAGAGGGATAGAAGGCTGCTGCAAGTGAAAGCTATTAGAAGAAGGTCTACCTGGATGAAAATTTTTTTTAGCTCCCTGATCAGGAAGCTTCCTCTTTTGTGCAACTATCTCATCTTCTTTTTCAGGTTTAGAATGAAGCTTGACAGGTTCAGGTGCAGGTGCTGCTACTGGTGGAGGCACTTGAATTTGGTTGCCAGACCTCAAGGTGATAGCACTCACACTTTTTGGATTCTGCACAGTCTATGAAGGCAATTTGTCAAAATTTTGGGACTGAGCTTGGTTCCATTGAGTAGCCATCTGCCCCATCTGATTTGTCAGACTCTGAATGGAGGCTCTTGTCTCTTGCTGAAATTGCATATTCTGGATGGTCATTTGCCTCACTAACTTTTCTAAGGAAGGTTGAGGAGGAGCCTAAGTTGCTTGTTGTCTTTGTTGTTGCTGCATTGGAGGCGGATCATATGGCTTGCTTGGACCAGCAGCATTCTAGAAGGGAGGGACATGTTGTTGTTGATGTGGAGGACTTGTCCATCTCAGATTTGGATGATTCCTCCAACCTGGATTGTATCTATTGCTTGAAAGGTCATAATTATTCTGCTGTTGTTGGTTTTGCTACTGAGGGGGTCTATTATAAATGTTTGCAGCATAAGCTTCAAGTTGCTCATTGACTCCAGATTGCTGCAAAGAAGGACAAAGATCTGTATGGTGATCTGCAGAAGAACATAGACCACAGACTCTTGCAACAGGTGCAGATTTCTTATTCATGACAAGCTGAGTTACTAGGTTGACCAAGGCATCAAGTTTTCCCTCAAGCTTTTTATTTTTAGTAGATGAAGATGAATCTGTGGCCACCTCATGGACTCCTCTTAGGACAATAGCATCATTTCTTGCACTGAATTGTTGGGAGTTGGAAGCCATCTTCTCAATCAAATTCCTAGCCTCAGCAGGGGTCATATCACCAAGAGCTCCACCACTGGCAGCATCAATCATACTCCTCTCCATGTTGCTAAGTCCCTCATAGAAATATTTAAGGAGTTGCTCAAAAATCTGGTGGTGAGGGCAGCTTGCACACAATTTCTTGAATCTTTCCCAATACTCATACAAGCTCTCTCCACTAAGTTGCCTGATGCCTAAAATGTCTTTTCTGATGGCAGTGGTCCTAGATGCAGGGAAGAATTTCTCCAAGAACACCCTCTTAAGGTCATCCCAACTGAAAATGAATCTGGGAGCAAGGTAAGGTTGTTTGTTTTTGTAATTTAAACAGCGAGCAAATTTTAATTAGAAAATAACAAAATTAAAACATGTTGTTTCCCCTTGATTCACAAGCAAGTCTCTTATCCTAGGTTACGAGAATTTATCCTTAATCAGTTCAACCACTTAATCCAACCCTAAATTAAATTACTAAGCGAAAATTAACATAAGGTTGTCATTATGTGATTAAGCAACACATACACCAATTAATCATGAACGAAACTGATCATTAAGCATGAACGTAAATTAAGCGTAGAGACAATTAATCAAGCACTAAGCATGCATGGATTAATAACAACAAATACAGAGTAATTGGTGAAGAGGAAAAACTTGTCAGAATTCAATAGTAATAATAAAACCTCAAAGAGAGTTGTGCTTGATCCTCAAGAGAAAACAACGTTGGAGACTTAGCCTTCCATTAATCAGTAGAAAACGAAATTGCAGATTGAAGCAGAAAACGAATTTTATTGCTACGTGAATAGTAAAAACTAGAATTGCAAAACCTCAAATTATTCTCCAAAACGAAAAAACTCCCTCTCTAAAACCTTGGTACTGTTATATAGATTACAAATCTATTTTAAGTCCAAGCCCATAAATAAAATAAAATCTGGACAAGATAAGAGAAGATTTGATAAAATAAAATCTAGATAACATAAGATAAGATTAGATGAAATAATATCTAGATGAGATAAAATCTGGATAAGATAAGATTTGATAAAATAAAATTGTCTGCTCTCTTCAAGTCCAAGCCCAATTCCGGATTCAAGCCCAATTGCTTATAATTCTCCTGAAATTAAATTAAAAACACAAAATTAGTCTAGTAGGCCCAAATGATAAAACTGCATAATTAATTTGACAATTAAGGCTAATCAGTAATTAAAATGGTGACAAATAGGGTTAAGAAATAGGAGAAAATAATGACACATCATCGACCTAGCAAGGAATTTGAGGAATCGCCTAGGTGTAGGTGGTCTGACAGCAGAAGACAGAATGCTCATGTACCTCATTACCTACATTCTTACTCTGATGTCTAGTAATCACACTCAGGTAACTGACGATGATCTACAGATTGTATATGGTCTTAAATCTGGTATCAAGATGAATTGGGTACTTTTGATTGAAGACATTAAGTTGAAGAGTCGTCAGTTAGTGGATTATGAATTTTCGTATGTTGTGCTTGCCTCAAGATTCATTAACTATTTCAATGTCGATGTAGTGGATTTTACTAAAGCATCTAGTGAGATCATCGAAAGGCATCTCAAGAAGCTTGGGATCAGGTTTGTTGAACATGAGTGGATTATGGCTAGAGAGCCACCAACAACATGAAACATGGATCTAATGGATGAAGAAGCTGAAGCTGAAGCTACGCAAGAGCCTGCACATCAATTGAGTCCTTTTGAATCTCTCATGATTCAGAAGATGGATGCTATGTTTCACCTCCATCAAGAGCACTCAACTAATGTTCACAGTACATTGGATAACATCACTACTCGGTTGGAAAACATAGAAACTAGGCTAACCCTTAGTAACCTCCTTAACCCCGATGAGTATGAAGCTTAGTCATGTTTCAATGCTTGTTTTTGTTGTTTAATGGTTTATTCTACCTATGTTATGTTTGTTTCTGTTTGTCTTTGTTTGATTAAAAAATTAAGATATCATTTAATAGTTTTATGAATAAAGTTGTAATGTTTTTATGATTAATGAAATGTTATGGCTCTTTCTTTTTAGATTTCTATTGTTTGTTTTGATTCTGTGTACAATTCAAACTTTTTGGACTTGTTAGTGCCAAAAGGGGGAGAACTAGCATACTGCATTGCATTAGCATTTGCTCAGCATTTTGCATATTGCATTGTGCAAAACGGGAGAATATATTGCATTTGTATTGCATCATAAGGAAGATATATAAAGATACTTCTCTACACTTGATAATGATGATTATCGCAACCTACCCTTCGATGGGAGGGTGAGGCAAAAAGAAAAAGTGTGTCTTCCAAAAAGGAAAAACGCACGGGAGTCGCCACCAACGTTTATTCGAGGAACGTTAGGAAAAACCAAAAAGAGGTTTGTGAATTTTGAAAATAAGGGTTCGAGAGTTGTTTACGCATAGGGAAGGTATTAGCAACCCACGCACCCATCGCAAGGGGTCGATGACCTTTAATCGAGTGTGTAAAATATGACTTCAAAATTATTTATTTTCCCTTTTTATATTTGTTATTTTTTCGGGATCGACAAGGGGGTGTCCTTGCTCCTACGTATCCTCAGGTGCGATGAGGAATTCAGACCTACATAGTTCTTTGCAGTGAGAAAGTTTGTGTGTTAAATTGGTTTTACACTTTCGAAAGATTCATTTTTAATTAACAAGAACAAAAAAGGCCATTAAGGCGTTGGACCTTGAATGATCTCAAGTGACTTTGATGGAAAGAAATTCAGTTATGCGTTGATTTTTATCTTGGTTTTGTTTATTAACTTTCAATCTCTTTAAAAGACAACTTTACGACGCTAATGGTCGGTTAAGATTAAACTTCACAAAAACCAAGATTTATTGATGATAGATGGAGGAGATGAATATTCACAAAATAACAAAGGGGGACCCCTAAGGGTATATAGATCACATTCAAATCTTAAAAATAAAACTAACTGACAATCACACGAAGAACACGAAGTAAGAAATAAGGATTGATCGCGGACGTGATTCGGCAGTGCCTCAGCTTCATTTCCTCTTCTTCCTTCTTCTTTTCTCTTAATCCACTCAATTTCTCTCAATGTTGAATGCTGGAACCCCTTCAAAACCCCCCTAGGATGCCTATTTATAGGCAAAAGGCCACTTTGGGGCGGTTGCAGCTCACCCAAGCGAGCTGAACCTTAGCCATGAAGTCATGTGCTCACCAAGGCGAGCTGGTTTCTTAACCCTGAAGTTATTTGATGGCCAAGCGAGCTAGATGTTGGCCTGGGTGAGCTCGGGCCTAGAAAATGCAAGAAAAAGACCCTTTTGCCCTCCTTCCTCAGTATCTTTTGTTTTCCAGATCGAAACATCGAGTGGTTCATCGCCTTGCATTGTAACTAGCGTTCAATGTAGTAAGTCGACTAGCAAGAACCAAAAGATCAACGAACGATGGTCCCCGGACGAAATTAGGGTCTGACAGATGCCCCTTTTTACTTATCTTTTATTGAAAATGAAAAGGTAAGTAAAGATAAGGATACTAATTTCATCTGAGCAATCTTGTTATTCGAAATTGGTTGCCAGAGGAAACAAAGGAAGTGAAACCTGAAAAAAAAATGGATAGTGATATTGAAGTATTGAAAGTATTAAACAAAAGACGTTGTAGTCTTGCATAACAAAATTGGAGACATTTGAAGTCTTTGGGAATGTAAAAAATAGAAGACATTGAAGTCTTTGAAATGTAAAAGACAGAAGATGTTGAAGTCTTTGAAATGTAAAAGAAAGAAGACATTGAAGTCTTTGAAATATAAAAGACTGAAGACATTGAAGTCTTTGAAATGTAAAATACTGAAGACATTGAAGTCTCTGAAAATGTATAATACTGAAGACATTGAAGTCTCTGAAAATGTAAAAGGCAAAAGACATTGAAGTCTTTGAAATGTAAAAGACTGAAGGCATTGAAGTCTTTGAAATATAAAATACTGAAGATATTGAAGTCTCTGAAAATGTATAATACTGAAGACATTGAAGTCTCTAAAAATGTAAAAGACAAAAGACATTGAAGTTTTTTAAATGTAAAAGACAGAAGACATTGAAGTCTTTGAAAATTTTTACTAAATGTTGTGGAAGCAATACCTTCCAAGATTATTTTGATGATGCCAAAGAATCAAGAGTCAAGCAAGTTTCAAGAATCAAGATCAAGAATCAAGAATAATCAAGATCAAGATTCAAGATTCAAGTAAAGAATCAAGACTCAAGATTCAAGAATCAAGAGAAGACTCAATCAAGATAAGTATTAAAAGAGTTTTTCAAAAACTATTGAATAGCACAATTTTGTTCAAAAGAATTTTTCAAAAGAAAAATTTTACCAAAGAGTTTTACTCTCTAGTAATCGATTACCAGAAGGCAGTAATCGATTACCAGTAGCCAACATTATTTTCAAACTGATTTACAAAGCTGTAATCGATTACCATAATAATGTAATTGATTACCAATGTTTTAAAACGTTAGATTTCAAATTTCAAGAGTCACAACTTGTGATAAAACTTTTTCAAATCATTTCAAACTTGTGTAATCGATTACACAATACTTGTAATCGATTACCAGTGTTTCTAAACGTTTTGATTTTCAAATTTAAACATAAAGAGTCACATCTATTGATGTGTAATTGATTACACTATGATGGTAATTGATTACCAGTGACTGATTTCGAAAAATAAATTTCCAAAAGTCACAATTCTTAAAGTGACTTGTTTCTGAAGAGTTTTTCAAAAAAGTCACAACTTTTAAAGTGACTAGTTTTCAAAAGAGTTACAACTTTTAAAAAGTGACTAGTTTTAAAGAAATTGCCAAGAGTCACAAACTTTAACTTGAGTCATTAAATGATTATAAATATGTGACCATGGCACGAATTTAAAGAGACTGATTTCCTTTAATGCATAACAGATTTCTTTCATTCATTTCTCTTCATTTTTCTAAAAGTTTTTGTTCAATACTTTCTCTTTCAAGAAAAGTTCATTGACCAAAAACTTGTTCTTCTTCTTCATTCCTTCTCTCTTGCCAAAAGATTCAAAGGACTAACCGGCTGAGAATTCTTTTGATTCTTCCTTCTCCTTCTTGCCAAAAGATTCAAAGGACTAGCCGCTTGAGAATTCTTTTGATTCTTCCTCTTCCCTTTAAACAAAAGATTTCGAAGGACTAATTGCCTGAGATATCTTTTGTTTCCCCTTACAAAGATTCAAGGGACTAGCCGCCTAAGAATTCTTTGTCTTAACACATTGGAGGGAACATCCTTTGTGGTACAAGTAGAGGGTACATCTACTTGGGTTGTAATACTGAGAACAAGAAAGGGTACATCTCTTGTGGATCAGTTCAACTGGAGGGTACATCCACTTGGTTGTTCAAAGAGAACAAGGGAGGGTACATCCCTTGTGGATCTTTGCTTGTAAAGGATTTTACAAGGTTATTGGAAATCTCAAGAACTGGTGGTTTCTTGGGGATTGGACGTAGGCAAGGGTTGTGGCCGAACCAGTATAAATCTTATGTTTGTCTTCTTCTTCCCTACACTCTTTATCTTTCCGTTGTGTACTTTTTATTTCCGCTTTACTTTTGTCTAAGTTATTGTTTCTGTTCATTACTTTCTCATAACTTAGTAGTAAAACCTAATTGAATCTAGTAATATTAAGAAGGATAAATTTTTAATTAGTCAAGACACGTTCATAATTAATTCAACCCCCCCCCCCTCTTAATTATTCTAAGGCCACTCAATCCAACAAATGCGAACATTCTTGGTATAGAAATCAAACCCCCAAACCAATCAAAACATATATGTTTCCAGAAACAATGCGACGAATGAAAAATGAAAGCACAAAGATAGAATTTTCTCATAACCAAGAATGAGATTAAGATATTTTGTATTTCGCTTCTAAAGGAGCATTAGAAGAAACACTAGACTCGATCGAATAGAGGAAAACCGCTCAAAGGTGTATAAAGCTTCACACAGGCAAGTGTTTCATCTCAATTCCAAATCACATATATGTCATAAATTGATTTCAAAGCCATTTCCCATCAAATCAAGGATAATGCGCATAATCATCACGGATCAATAGGTCTTTCCAAGGTTGGACTTGTAGGAAATTTTGGCTTTGGTTGCCTTGGTTACTTTGGTTTTGTTTTTGTTTTTTTGTTTTGTTTTTTTTGTCGTGCATAGGAGAGCAGGCATAAAGATTTGGCTAGCAGCTTGGAATGGGCGATTACTTCCTATCCTTTCATGCCTTAACTAAGTTATTGTTATTTTTTCTTCTATTTTTCTCTTTACAACAACTCCACACATGGTTTGGATGTTTATTTATTCTAAAGAACTTGTTCTTCTTCTCTATTTTCCCCCTTTTTATTTTTTATTTTACTTTTCTATTCTCTTATGACTTAATTGATTTTTTTCTCTTGATAAATCTCTAACCTCCTTCGAAATGCACGACTAGCCACAAAATGATAGAAATCTGCCTTGAAAACACCCATGTTCTCCTATCACCCAACAAGGGAGCAAACCCTAAAGCCTAGGCCCAACAGTAGGGTTTGAACTACTTGATTACATTGGATTTGACATAGAAATCTCGGATCGTTCCATGACTTGCCAATTCTTCAATTCAAAACCCAGGGAACATGATTGCACCCAGTTTGGCTGGTCTTGATGGGTCTCTTCGTCTAGCACAGCAACCTGATCATCATGCATCCATCCTGCACTGACAAAGCTCTCATCGATGTGACAAATGGGGACCCACTCCACCTGTGGTCCCCGCCCTTGTAAACGGGCCAAGCTCCTTTCTTTCCTTTCTGAGGCAACCATTCTCATGTCGACATGCGTAGGCTCGTAACCCAAATTGAACCTTCCACAGTTTTTAGAAAACTTCACCAAGCTTGTCGTGCCATCACCGTTCCGACCTAAACCCATTTCAGGCTCATACCCATCCCTTAACATAACTCGGGCCACCATCAAGAAGGCATCAGATAAACATGGTTGCACCGAAAGAGACTCCACATAAGCATTGTTCACAATTTCCAATGCTTGAAATGACATTTCCAGCAACTCTTCCACAGCCTCAACATAAGGCGTAGAAGACGGACAACTCACCAGTATGTCTTCCTCGCGGGACACTATAACCAACTGCCCCTCCACCATAAACTTCAATTTCTGGTGCAATGTTGATGGGAACACCCCAACAAAATGGATCCAAGGCCGACCTAATAAGCAACTATAGGCGGGATTTATGTCCATTACTTGGAAAGTTGTCTGGCACATGTGTGGCCCAATTTGAATTGGGAGATCGATCTCTCCTCTCACGTCACAACGGCTACCATCAAAAGCCCTTACCACCATGGAGCTTGGCCTCATATACGATGCATCAAATGGCAATTTATCCAATGTCGTTTTGGGCATGACATTGAGAGAAGAGCCATTGTCGATGAGTACTTTGGCCACTATGTCGTCCATGCACTTAACATACACGTGCAAAGCCTTGTTGTGTCCCCTGCCCTCAACTGGCATCTCCTTGTCAGCAAAGGTCAGGTGGTTGTTTACGGTGATGTTGTTGATTATTCCCCTGAAACCCTCCACCGATATGTCTTGCACTACATGGGCCTCGTTCAAGATTTTTACCAATAATGCCCGACAAGGCTCGAAATTCATGAGTAGCCTAATAGAAAGATCTTTGCTGGAGTTTTGTTCAATTGCTCAATTACTTTGAATTCACTCTGTTGAATGATTCTCAGAAATTCAGTTGCCTCCTCAGCTTATATCTCTCTCTTGCTAAGGTCGTCCCCTTCCTTTGCAAGCTTTCCAACCGGGGCCTCGTCATTCACGGTCAGGCCCGTCTTCTCTGTCTCGCCCATATCTGTTTTTACCTTCCCCTTGTCTTTCGACCTTGTTAGTAGTTCAGGAGGAGCAAAAATACGTCCATTACAAGTCATGCCGCTTGTACCAAAAATATTTGTGATCTTAGCCGCCGGCATGCCATTCCCAACATGTATGACAGACGCGTTCTGCCTTCTGTCGGGGCCTTCTATGCCATACTTCCACGGTACCACCTTATCACTCTTATAAAGGAAGGGTGCTAGCATCTTTGCTACAAAGGGTTGCAAACCTCTAGGTATCTGAGTGGTAATATCTCTGGTGAAATGGATCACCAAAGGCTTAGGCTTTACTTGGGTTTCTGTCACTCGACTGCATGAATACCTCCCCTTCCTCCTTTTTGGCACCGTGGATTTCAATTTGACCTCTACTCATTAGTCCTTGCAAAACCTCCTCAGCTATTGGGCATCTTTCCACATCGTGCAATGCCCCTGGATGCATTAAGCATGGATCTTCCTTGTTACCATCATATTTAATCACACCGGCCTTGCACAAGGCCTCCAATATGAACCTCCTCGGAGTCGACACATCCCTCATCCGTTTCAACTCTTGAGACTTCCATTCTTTCACTGCGTTCACCGTCGAGCTTCCATGATTGGCATGTGGGTTAGTCCTTACATTTGGACTATCCTCTTGAATCGTAAGCCATCTAGCATCAATCAAACTTTGTACCTTGTGCTTAAAGGCCACACATTGTTCAACGGAGTGCCCCGGGACGCTACCATGATAGGTGCATATGGTATTAGGATTGTACCATCGGAGAAATGGAGGTTGATAGACCTTTCCCAGGCTTACCACGGCCAACTGGTTGTTGAGCAAATAAGGTACCAGGTCGGTGTACGGCATTGGGATTGGGGTGAACTCCACGGGTTTTCTTTCGGGGAAGTTCCTCGGATTGGGATTTACACTTGGTATGGGCTGTGTAAGAAATGGATTTTGTGGGTGATGTTAGGGAGGTCTTTGTGGTTGATTGGGCATTCCCGATCGGAGGGGCGTCAGGCAGGGGGGAGATCTGATATTGGTCGAGTAATTATATTAGTGTGGGGGATATTGGTACATGCGGTTGTGAGGGGTTTGTTGGGAACTTGGCCTTGTGGGTGTTGTGGTCATGGCATGGGTGTCTCCCTCCTTTTTCTTTGCTCCACTTGCCCCAGGCTTCTATTGCCGGAACTTGTCGATACAGCATAATCAAATTTGCCCCTTCTTAGGCCTACTTTGATCCTTTCACCCGCAAATACCATATCCGTAAAACTTGAGGGCATGTACCCCACCATCTTCTCGTAGTAGAGCACAGGTAAAGTGTCTACTATCATTGTGATCATTTCCCTTTCCATCATTGGGGGTGCTACTTGAGTCGCCAGATCCCTCCACCTCTGGGCATATTTTTTGAAGGATTCATGCTCCCTTTTGCACATGTTTTGCAACTGCATTCTATCTGAGGCCATGTCGGAGTTGTATTGGTATTACCTGATGAAGGCAGCCATTCGGTCCTTCCAGGAACAGATCCGGGAAGATTCTAGATTGGTGTACCAAGTGATAGCTAACCTCGCCAAACTCTCTTCAAAAAAATGCATCAAGAGTTTTTCATCTCTCGCGTACGCTCCCATCTTCCGCCAATACATCTTCAGGTGATTCTTGGGGCAAGTAGTCCCCTTGTATTTGTCTAAATCCGACACCTTGAACTTCTGAGGAATGATGACATCGGGCACTAGGCATAGTTTTGCCATGTCGGCAAAAGGGTAGTCTCTGCACCCTTCAATGCCCCCCAGCCTTTCTTCTATATGATCAAACTTTTCCCTTTCCACCATGGAAGGAGGTAGTCTCCCCACCGTGAAATGTAGGTGCTGTAGTTGTGGCTGTGGGTGATACTGAGGGCCCCCAAAGTGTTTGGCAGGGGTACGCCACCAAGTGCTTGCCCCTCGGTGGTATATCCAAGGTAAGGCTCGAAGTCGGCCAGAGTGTGGTCTCGAGGTACCTCATGTGTCTCCCCCATGGATTAAGAGACATGTGCATGACCAGACTAGGGTTGTTGGCTCTCAATGGGTATGGGAGCAGAGTGGTCGACATTCTCATCAGGTGCATGTACAACATTGGGTGGTGCATAGTTGGGAGGCAAGCCATATGGTGGGAAGGGATGCTTGCTCTGGACCTGCACAAAATAGGGGCCGCTCATACTTCCCAATGCTTCGCCTCCCAAACCTACCATATCCGGGACTGAACGACTTGCTTGATTGATACTAGATGGGTGAGTCGGGTCTACCTCAGTGGCAGCACTTGTGGCAACGACTGCAGCCGCGTTGACTTCCATCATTTTTCTCATACTCATCATGGCCTCCATCATGGTGGTCATTTGGTATTTCATGGCCTCTATGTCGGACTTCGTCTGTTCTTGAACTTCCTCTATCTCACTCGTGATTTTAGCCTTGGCATGTGTCCGGTAAGGGTATTGTAAAGAGCATTCGTTCTTTTTTATTACTATGATTACATTTTGGCAGTAAAGATGACTGTTAAATAAAGAATGCAATGAGTAATGCAACAAATAAATAAACGTGAATACATGAAAATGATAGTTTGCTGAAGTATTGTGAATTTACATAGGACATTCAGTGGAACATAGGGTCGAATCAAATCCAATTTTCATTAAAACAATATTGTTCATCTTGATAGAGCCAAAGCATAACTAGAAATACAACATGGACAAATCAACGATTCCTAATTATGTTGGTCATTAGTTCGACCATGTGTTGGTAGTAACTGAAAAGGTTGTGAACTTCATCGGGAGCAGAGTATGTGTCAATCGCCACCTTGGCCCTAGTTAACAACCATGGGAGCTCTTGACTCTCATTCAGAGTGAGAGCAAATCTATTCATCCATTTCATGGCTTCTTTATGCAATAACTCTATTGATAGGCCTCTTGTTTTCACTAGTGAGGGTTATCACTATTGGAAAACCCGTATGCAGATCTTTATAAAAGCAATAGATTTAAATATATAGTGATGCAATCCTACCCCGCAAGGGCATTGGATAAAAGACTCCAAGTAGATTAGGCCAGAGATCCAAGGGAAGGCCCTAGGGTTCTCATGAGCCTTAGGGTAGATTTCGAGCCCATGGGCTAAGTATGAGCCCATTCATCTTTGTAAATATTAGAATAGGTTTTTCCTTCGTTTAGGCCTTGTATTTTGGCCATTCTAGTAGTATAGGGTTTTAGCCTTGTATTTCGAGGCATTTTGAGTAGTCTTTGTAGTAGGGACTTTTTTGTTTTTTAATGTATTTTGTCATGGGGGTGAGCTTAGCTATTATAGGGGGTGTGTAGCTAAGCTCTAGCTTCTCATCTCAAGGAGGTGAGCTTAGCTATTAGAAAGGTGTGTGTAGCTAAGCTCTAGCTTCTTTAGAAATCTTCTCAAGGAAGCTTCTCAAGGAGGTGAGCTTAGTTATGAGAGGGGTGTGTCTAGCTAAGTTCTAGCTTCCCAAGGAAGTTTTCTCAAAGAATTTTCTCAAGGAAGTTTTCTCAAGAAAGCTTCTCAAGGAAGCTACCTAGTCTATAAATAGAAGCATGTGTAACACTTGTTGTAAGTTTGATGAATGAGAGTCTTGTGAGACACAACTCAAAGTTCAACTTCTCTCCCTTTTTCTTCCTTAAATTTCGTGCTCCCCCCTCTCTCTTTCTCTCCCTCTCTCTTTTCCTCCATTGAAGCATCCTCTCCAAGCTTCTTATCCAAGGATCATCTTGGTGGTGAAGCTCCTTCTTCCATGGCTTATTCCCTAGTGGATGGCGCCTCCTCTCACCTCTTCTCCCTTGTCTTTCGCTGCATCTCCATGGTGGAAAACCACCATTAAAGGACCTCATTGAAGCTCAAAGATCCAGCCTCCATAGAAGCCCCACAAGCAAGCTTCCATCATATAGGAAGCCATTGAAATTGGTCTCTTCATTCCTACAATGGTAGTGGGAAATGCAACTATAGAAAAACCTATAGAACGATGGGATGAATATTGAAAAAAGAAGGGTTCAATACAATTTAAAGGCCAAAAATATAATCACTTCTGCATTAGGCTTGGATGAATAGTTTAGATTCTCAAATTGTAAAAATGCAAAAGAAATGTGGGATACATTAAAAAAGTTTAGAATGAATCTATATGAGACCATACAAGATATGCAAAATAGATTTCCTCGTATAGTTAATCATCTTCCATCATTGGGAAAAATATTTCCTAATGAAGATCTCATTAACAATTTGTTGAGATGTTTAAGCAGGCAATGGCAACCAAAAGTAACAGCAATTGTAGAATCAAGAGATCTCACAATATGTCTCTTGCCACTCTCTTTGGAAAACTTCAAGAACATGAATTGGAACTTATAAGACTCCATCAACATGAAGAGAATGATAAAAAGAGGAAAGGAATAGCACTCAAAGCCGCATCATCTTCTATTCAAGAAGAAAGTAACAAAGAGGACTTGAATGAAATAAAAGAAGATGATGATTTCAGATTTTTTGTGAAGAGATTCAATAAATTTCTGAGAAACAAGAAATCAAAGGAGATCAAACATCAATCCAAATAAGAAAGGAGAAGATTCCTCCTTAGCCCCAAAATGTTATGAATGCGATCAACCTGGGCACTTGAGATTTAATTGTCCTATCTTTAAAAGAAGAATGGAAAATTTTGACAATAGGAATTTCAAAGAAAAGAAAGCATACATCACTTGGGAAGATAATGACATGGATTCTTCAAGTGATTTAGAAAATGAAATCATAAATTTGGGTCTCATGGCGAAAGACTATGAAAGCGGAGAAGAGGTAATGTCTTCTAACTATGACTTATCTATTTCTTTTGATGAACTTCAAGATGCATTCATTGATTTGCATAAAGAATCTGTCAAACTTGCCAAATTAGTTTCATATTCTAAGAAAACTATTTCAAGTTTAGAAATGGAAATTTTGAAATTAAATTTAGAGTTAGAAAATCTTAAATCTGAAGTTAAAATTTTAAAATTAGTAGATAAAAATCAATATTCTACAAAATGCTTAATACAAGAAAAAAATAAAGCATCTCATTCATATGAATGTTGTGATAAATTCAAAGAAGAAATTGAAGATTTAAAAATTGCTCTTTCCAAATTTACTCTTATTAAAAATAATTTAGATATTATATTTGGCAAACAAAGATGTGTTTTTGATGAAGCTGGATTAGGATACAATCCTGAAAATCAACAAAAGATGCATAAAAATTTCTTTGCCTCCACTCAAAAGGCTAGTTCTCCCTTGTTAACATGTTTTTACTGTGGTAAGAATGATCATAGTGCATCAACATGTTATATTAGAAAGAATGGTAGTACCATTGGAAAAATGGTATGGGTTCCAAAAGGATCCTTACTCAAAACTAACATACAAGGACCCAAGAAAATTTGGGTACCAAAATCAAAATATGATTATATGAATGATGGACTCCTTGAAGCAAAGTTGGCACATTGATAGCGGTTGCTTCAAACACATGGCGGGAGATGCATCAAAGTTTATTCACATTTCTCCCAAAGATGGTGAATATGTGATCTATGGAGACAACAAACAAAGGTAAAATTGTTGGAGTTGGAAAACTAGGTACGAATCCCTCTACCTCCATAGAAAATGCTTTACTTATTGATGATCTTAAGCATAATTTATTAAGTATTCATCAATTATGTGATAAAGGCCTTTTGATATCATTTGATTCTCATATATTCCAACAAGCGGTAACATTTTCTTTTAGGCCATGAAATGATACTTGAACTGTATGACATTCTATACTCTTTTAATTCATTATAAATTGATGAATGTTTTTCTCCTCTCTGCTCATGATTTGTTTTTGATATTGACAAAGGGGGAGATAGATAAAAGATAAGAAAGTAAGGGTTTATGAGACAACTTTTTATATATGAAATCTATGCAATCTTCAATTGTTTCATATAAGCAATCATTGCAAAATCAAGAGAGAGTAAACTATATAGATAGATGTCGCAACGTGCCCTTTCGCGGGCGAGCGAGGTGAGGCTCATGGGTGCGCTTTCCAAAGGAGGAAAGATGCGCGGAGTCGCCACCAACGTTTATTTGTGGGAAACGTCGGAAAAACCGAAGGAAACCGGTCGAAATGAAAATTCTAAGTTCGGGAGTTGTATTTACGTTTGAGGAAGGTATTAGCACCTCTTACGTTTGTCTCAAAGGACAACAGCCTATTTTTTAGAATTGTGGAAATTGTGTTATCTTAACTTTTAGTTCTTTTTATTTTTTGAGGTCGACAAAAGCGGGGCTCTTGCTCCTACGTACCCACCATCGAAGAGGAAATCAGACCTACGTAGTATTTTCTTAAGGGTGAATCACACGATTTCTTTTTACTTGAAAGGTGTTCATTTAAAGGTGTTGGGCCTTTAAAAATGATCCATTTAACTTGGTAAGAAAAAGCTGAGATAAAACTTTCAAATCCTTTTTTAGTGATTTTTTTTTGGTGGACGAGCTTGACTTGGCGAATTGATTTTAGCCTTAGTTTCGCTTTAGTTATTAGTCAATTCAATTAAGAATGAGAAATCCCAAAGAGAAAACGTCCGATTGATTTTTGTGCTTCATTTTACTAAAAGATATTTTTTTTATTATTATATTATTATTTTACCTCTTTTTTGATTTCCAACGTGGTTACGGCACGATTGAACGGTCGGAATTCATTTTAACAGAAATTAATGAATACTACAATTCAAATGATCGGTGGAAATTTATTTTATTTTTAGATTAGGCGCGAAATGACTTAAATAAATGACTGAAGCACGTCAAAAGGGGGTACGGAAAGCGAATGAAAACGAGAATAAAAATACATGAAACAAAATATGGACCACCACGGGTACATAGAATGAATTGAAAAGCTCGGTTTGAGGTACTTACCTGTTGAAGACTGAAGAAAACGAAGAACGAACGGTGAATGTTGAAGAACGGTCGAGAATCTTCGCGTAATTACTCACGGAAACGTTACGGAAACGTTACGGAAGCGCCTCGGCTTGGATTTTCTTCACGGAAACAATTTTCCTCAGCAATTTCGAGAGAATAAGAAGTGCCAAGAAGGATGAACCCCTTCTCTCTCTTCACTCCTCCCCCTATTTATAGCAAAATAGGGGAGGAGCTTGCCACCCAACTCGCCCAGGCGAGCAAGGTTGCTTCCTCCAGAAGCAACAGCCTTCTGGAGGAAGAATCTGGAAGGCCCAAGTGGGCATGATTGCTATTTGTACCCCCTTTTTTACTAAATGCACCCCCCTTTACCTTTTTTAGTAATTCTTTTTCCGTAACGTTACGAAACTTTACGAATTTCGTAACGATACTTATTTTCCTTTCACAAGGTTACGAATCCTTATGGATTATGTATTTACTCCTTTTTTAGCTTTCGAAGAAGTTACGAAAACTCACGGATTGCGAAAAACACCTCATTTCGATTTCCGTCACATTACGGAATTTTCACGGATCGCGTAAGCCTGCTTCCTTTTGATTTTCGGCACGTCTCGAGACTTCACATATTGTGCAACAAAGGGTGCCAAGTATCTCAAAGCGGCCAATCAAAGGTTGTATATCATCAAATAATAATCCCTGGACGAAATTAGGGTATGACAGTAGATATTCTTTTGTTTTTACTCCTAACCTACATATGGGTGTCATCATCAAAAAAGGGGGGAGAATGTGAATCATGCAGGTTTTGATGATGTCAAAAAAAGAATTTGCTTGATAATGATTGTCATCATCAAAAAGGGGGAGAATGTGAATCATGCAGGTTTCAAGTTTTGATGATGCCAGAAAGAATTCACTTGATACTGGTGTCATCATCAAAAAGGGGGAGAATGTGAATGTATGAATACATGATTTTGATGATGCCAAAGAATAATCAAACAAGGTTTCTTCCAAGATTACTTCAACAAACATTCAAATGTTAAGCATTGCTTCAAGATTAATACAAGGTTGTTTCAACAAACAAGCATTGCTTCAAGATTAATTCAAGATCAAGATTTTGCCACAAAACAAGTGTTTCCAAGATGATGGAAGCTTGTTTGTGGAGCTTCTATGGAGGCTGGATCTTTGAGCTTCAATGAGGTCCTTCAATGGTGATTTTACACCATGGAGATGCAGCGGAAGGCAAAGGAGAAAAGGAGAAGGGAGGCACCATCCACTAGGGAATAAGCCAAGGAAGAAGGAGCTTCAACACCAAGAGTTTCCTTGGATAAGAAGCTTGAAAAGGATGCTTTAATGGAGGAAATGAAAAAGAGAAGGGGGGAGCACGAAATTGAAGGAATAAAAGAGGGAGAGAAATGAAACTTTGAAGTGTATCTCATAAGACTTTCATTCATCAAAGTTACAACAAGTGTTACACATGCTTCTATTAATAGACTAGGTAGCTTCCTTGAGAAACTTTCTTAAGAAAACTTCCTTGAGAAGCTTCTTTGAGAAAACTTCCTTGAGAAGCTAGAGCTTAGCTACACACACCCATCTAAAAACTAAGCTCACCTCCTTGAGAAGCTTCCTTGAGAAGCTAGAGCTTAGCTACACACACCCCTCTAATAACTAAGCTCACCTCCTTGAGAAGAGAAGCTAGAGCTTAGCTACACACCCCTATAATAGCTAAGCTCACCTCCATGACAAAATACATGAAAATACAAAAACAATCCTACTACAAAGACTACTCAAAATGCCCTGAAATACAAGGCTAAAACCCTATACTACTAGAATGGCCAAAATACAAGGCCCAAATGAAGAAAAAAACTTATTCTAATATTTACAAAGAAGAGTGGACTCAATCTTGGCCCATGGGCTCAAAAATCTACCCTAAGGTTCATGAGAACCCTAAGGCCTTCTTTATCAGCTCTAGCCCAATCCTCTTGGAGCCTCTTGCTCATGGCTCTGGTAACTGGTCCTTTCCTAGGGAGGATTGCATCACAAGAGATCAAGGCTCTGGTAATCGATTACCAGACAGTGTAATCGATTACTAGAAGACAAGTTTGAAAATTAGTTTTAAAAAAGGGTTTTGAATTTGAATTTTGAATCATGTAATCAATTACCAAATGTTTGTAATCGTACCAGCAACGACACTTCAAAAAATACTGTAGACAAAGGATCAAGCTGAATGTTTTGATGATGCCAAAGGTTCACATGCGTCTCAAAGCTTTATTCAAGACAAAGAAATTAAAGATATTCAAGATGGATGATCAAGACAAGTCTCTAGTCTTAGAAAGGGTATATTAAATAGGAGGGAAATTCCAATTGAAGTAGAAAAAGGTTTGGCCAAGAAATTTAAGTTAAAAAGTCTTTTACAAGAAATTTACTCTCTGGTAATCGATTACCAGAGGATGTAATCGATTACCAGTGGCCAAAACTGATTTACAACAGCTATTAAAATTTGAATTCAAAATTTGCACTGTGTAATCGATTACACATATATGGTAATCGATTACCAGCAGTTTATGAACGTTTTAATTCAAATTTTAAAGCTTGTAATCGATTACACATATACTGTAATCGATTACCAGAGCAGATTTTTAGAAAATATTCTCAACAGTCACATCTTTTTATGTGGTTCTTGAATGGCTATCAAAGGCCTATATATATGTGACTTGAGACACGAATTTGCTAAGAGTTTTTCAGAACAAAAAGGTCTTATCCTCTTAAAAAGAAAAATCGTTTTATCCTCTTACAAATTCCTTGGCCAAAACACTTGTGATTCAATAAGGAATTATTTGAGTGCTCAAATTGTTCAATCTATCTCTTTCAAGAGAGATTTCTTCTTTTTTTCTTCTTCATTCTGAAAAGGGATTAAGAGACCGAGGGTCTCTTGTTGTGAAAGAATTCTAAACACAAAGGAAGGATTGTCCTTGTGTGTTTAGAACTTGTAAAAGGAATTTACAAGATAGTGGAACTCTCAAGCGGGTTGCTTGGGGACTGGACGTAGGCACAAGGGTGTGGCCGAACCAGTATAAATCTGAGTTTGCACTTTCTCTTCCCTTAAACTCCTTTATTTATTATTGTTTTATATTCATATTTAAATTGTTCTATTTGAATCAACATTTAAGAAATTCATTATTAAGGGAATTTATAACTTGAATAGAAAGTTAAATAGAATTTTTAATTGGGGAAATAATTTGTAATATCTTAATTCAACCCCCCCTTCTTAAGATATCTGAGGCCACTTGTCCAACAAATACTTTGAAAAGACATGACCCTTCAAAATATAATTGTGTAATCGATTACCAGAAACTTATAATCAATTAGCCGTGAAGAATTTCAGAAAAAACTTTTTGAAAAGACACATCTCTTCAAACCATTTTTGAAAAGACACGAGAAGTGGTCAGACCAATATAAATCGAGTTTACATTTGTCTCTTCCCTTATCTCATTTATGTTATTACAATCAATTTTGTCTTGTATTTTTAAAGAACATTATTAAATTGATTGTTGCTTCTTCCTCTGCATTCTGAGCCTATCATTTAGAAGGGGGTTAAAAGTTTGTTAGTGGAAAATTTTGAAACTAATTCACCCTCTCACCCCCTCTTAAGTTATTGAGGCCACTTGTCCAACACATTAGAGAATCAAGTCTTGTCATAGGACCTCCAATTCCATGTAAAGGAGACAAGTTGGTTGCATGTCTATCAATTTGTTACAACTAATGTTTTTTATAATTATGTTAATTAAGGAGAAAAAAAATACCTAGATTAGATAACTAAATAGTTAGTAACTCAGTAGATCTTTTTCTCACCGGATGATAATACTAAACACCTAACACATCTTACATAAGTACTAATGATATATAAATTGCCTATTTGAGATTAAAATAATAATTTATTTTATGTAATAATTAAAACATAAATTGTCTAATGAAATATTTTTAAAAAATTTATAATATTATAAAATTAATATTTTTTATTTACAATATAGTTGTGAAATTATTAAATTGTTTTATCATTTCATATTTTAAAATGGAAAATATTTAAATTTAACAAAAGTTAAATCCTTCTCAATTTTTTATACTTTATTTTTTCATAAAATTTATAAATATTTAAAACAAAATTATAAATAAATATATATATATATATATATATAATTTATTTTATGTAGTAATTAAAACATAAATTGACTAATGAAATATTTTTTAAATTATAATATTATAAAATTAATATTTTTTATTTACAATATAGTTGTGAAATTATTAAATTATTTTATCATTTCATATTTTAAAATGAAAAATATTTAAATTTAAAAAAATTTAAATCCTTCTCAATTTCTTATACTTGATTTTTTCATATAATTTATAAATATTTAAAACAAAATTATAAATATATATATATATATGCACAATTATAATTAATTATATTTTCCCTGTTTGAATACTTTCTCTTTTTGCCGTTTTAGATAGCTTAATTGGCTAATTATGTCCGTCTCTATAAAAAAAATTAATTTTATAAATATATGTATTTTAAATATGTGCAAAACTGGAAATAATTTGTACCAATGCACAAGTTCCTTACTATTTCAACTCAAACAAGAGCCGCGACATCATAAATATTGAATACACTGAATAGTCTAAAATTTTTACTACATTTAATATTTAATAAATAAAATCTTTAATGCAGTAGAATGTTAAATATTTTTTTGACCAAAATACGATACTATATTATTAAAAATTAAATTTTTTTTTGACCAAAATGCAGTAGAATCTTTAATGCACAAGTCACTTTTTTTACTCAAACTTATTTAATAATGCAGTTTGATATTATTTTCTTATTATTTTAATATAATATTATATTACTAGAAAAAATTATATATCTGAATAATTTTTTTATATATTTAAATTCTTAATTTTAAAATATCTTTATCAAATAATTACTTTATTTATTAGTAAAAATTATGTATTAATATAATATATATATATATATATGTATATATATATATATATATATAATATCTATTAAATTTAATAAATATTATATTTAATACTAAATCATAGGTAAAAAAATTTGTTCAATAACAATAAATAATCTATTTATTAAATATAATTCCTAGTTAAGTTATTCGTTTTTCTTGGGCCAGTCAAATTATTCTTGTAAAACATGTATTTACAATTATTAAGGATGAAAGTTATGAACGTAGAGAGAGATTAATAAATATATTTTATCAATAATTCTTTTAATAAAAAATTAATGTATTAAAGTGATAAAAGTATTTCAATAAAACTCTATAAATAGGCACATATTGGTTGGTCGTCTCAATTGACCACAAAAACGATCATCTAGTTTTTCTCTAGAGCACAGTCCAAAAGAAATCTTGTAAATCATGTATATATATATATATATATATATATATATATATATATATATATATATATATATATATATATATATATATATTATTAAATTTGATAAATATTATATTTAATACTAAATTATAGGCAAAACAATTCAATAACATTAAATACTCTATTAAATATAATGCCCAATCAAATTATTTGTTGTTTAGGGCCAGTCAAATTATTCTTGTAAAACATGTATTTACATTTATTAAGGATAAAAGTTATGAATGTAGAGAGAGATATAAATAGGCACTTCATATTGGTGGGTCGTCTCAATTGACCACAAAAACTATCATCTAATTTTTCTCTAGAACACAGTCCTAAAGAAATCTTGTCATTTCCAAGCTATATATATATATATATATATATATATATATATATATGGATCACTCCCTTTTGATTATTATCATCATATTTTCCATTACCTTTCTTAAAGCATTTAGATCACACTTGTTTAAGAAATCCAAGAAACAAGAATTGCCCTTGCCCCCTGGTCCCAAACCATGGCCTATAATCGGTAACCTTCCTGAAATGCTTACGCATAGGCCTACATTCCGATGGATACAAAACCTAATGAAGGAAATGAACACTGAAATTGCATGTATCCGCCTAGGAAATGTCCATGTTATCCCTGTGACTTGCCCGACCATTGCCCGTGAATTCTTGAGAAAACAAGATGCTACTTTCGCTTCTAGACCCAACAGTATAACCACTTCTCTTATTAGTCGTGGATATCTCTCCACAACCCTTGTACCCTTTGGGGAGCAATGGAAGAAAATGAGGAGAATTGTTAGTAATGATTTGTTGTCCACCACCACTCACCAACGACTTGAAAATAAGAGGGTCGAAGAAGCCGATAACCTTGTATTTTACATCTACAACAAGTGCAAAAACAATGTCAACGATAATGTTTGCCTTGTGAATGTGAGGTATGTTGCACAACACTATAGTTGCAATGTGATCAAGAAATTGATCTTTAGTACAAGGTATTTTGGGGAGGGTAAGAAGGATGGAGGTCCTGGTCGTGAGGAAGAGGAACATGTCGATTCCATTTTCACAATGCTTAAGTACATTTATGACTTTAGTGTTTCTGACTATGTCCCTTTCTTGAGGGGACTTGACTTAGATGGTCATGAGGGCAAGGTGAAGAAGGCCTTAGAAATTGTCGAGAAATATCATGATCCCATCATTGAGCAGCGAATCAAAGAAAGGAATAATGGGTCCAAGATTGATGGAGAGGATTTCCTTGATATTCTCATCTCACTCAAAGATGCCAACAATAATCCAATGTTGACAACCCAGGAAATCAAGGCACAAATCACCGTAATATATATTCTTGACTTCCTTTATTTCTCTTTTACATACATTTACACTTTCACATGCTAACAAAGGAATGATACAAACAACATACTTTTACTAATCTATTTAGAATCTGTTCAATTAATAATTATGACTATAAGAGCCATCAAACAGTAGACCTTTCTTAACACGTTTCTTGCATACATTTCTAGTACTAATAAAAAAAATATTACTTGATATTTCTATCTTGTTCAAAAATACATACATGAAATACAATGGATCTTCAATATTAATTTGTTATTCATTTATTGATTCCATAATCTTTCTTTAACAGTTAGACGAATTCTATGGTATATTCAGACATTTAAGGGTTTTGGTATTGTTATTGAGAATTTGTCTCTCTAGCTTTGTTGTGTACTCAAACTCATTCTATTATTTGATCCAAAATATAACTGTACCAAAAACCTTAAATTTCTTTGGGTATATATATCATAACAACTCAAATCGAGAATACTCCATAGATAAATTAAAAGTCTTATTAGATTATAAAAATGAAACTTTTCTATTGATAAATGTTAGTTTTTAATTATTAATTTTTTATTATAGTAGGAGGAGTCAAACCCGTGACCCCTCACCCCTCTCATCTTTTTTCACCATTAAACCAACTTTATAATTCCTATAAAACTTGTGTTGTAGGAATTGATGATGGCAGCAATGGATAATCCAACAAATGCATTTGAATGGGGTCTTGGAGAGATGATAAACCAACCCAAGTTGCTCCAACGCGCTGTAGAAGAATTGGACACGGTAGTGGGGAAAGAGAGACTGGTCCAAGAATCAGACATTCCAAAGCTCAACTACATAAAAGCATGTGCAAGAGAAGCTTTTCGCCTTCACCCTATTGTGCCTTTCAATGTTCCCCATGTGTCTCTCAAAGACACAATAGTTGGAAACTACCTAATCCCAAAGGGTAGCCACATTCTGTTAAGTAGACAAGAACTTGGTCGTAACCCTAAAGTTTGGAATGATGAACCGCTCAAGTTCAAGCCAGAACGTCACCTAATTAATAAGAGTGATGTGGTTTTGACCGATCAAGATTTGAATCTCATATCATTCAGCACAGGACGACGTGGTTGTCCAGGATTCATGCTTGGAACCACAATGACTGTGATGTTATTTGCTAGGTTACTCCATGCCTTCACTTGGATTGCACCACCCAATGTGTCACACATCAACCTTGCCGAGTCAAGCCATGATATATCTCTTGCTCACCCACCTCTCGCACTAGCAAAGCCAAGATTACCGCCAGAGCTTTACAATAAATGAAGTGTTTGTTTAATGTGTATCAGCCGACTATGTTATTTTGAATAAATAATCTCTTTTTGGCAAACATTCAATAAAAAGAGAAATAATAAGAGTTGGTGAAGTTTTTAATATGTATGGTGTTTGTATAATATGAGTAGGCAATTTGTGTTTCAATCATGACCTTTTTATTCATCATATAAATAGATGTTAAAAAAATTAAGATAAAATGCACACTATGTCTAGATTTGCAAAGGTAATCTTATATCACATAAAATAATATTTCTTTCCAAACCTTTTTTACATCATCTGCATCCCCTTTTACAATGAAAAAGAGTGTGTAACATATATTCAATATATTATATACGATGCAATACATTGGAGGATTGTAGACGATCAATCTAAATGTTTTATTTAGCAAATTGGGTATGAGATTGTAAAATAATAAAAATTTAATTATGTTTTGAGTCCCCAAATTTAAAAAAAAAATCATTTTTCTTAAAAAAAATGTATTTTTTAAAATTTGAGAGAATAAAATTATTTTATTTTTAATTTGGGGAAACAAAAAACTGATTTAAACCAATAATAAATTTGAAATTTGAAATTTTTCTTTTATTAGACATTTACAAAAGAATAAAAATTACATTTTTATTTATAAATATTGCTAAATTTCTATAAAATTGTATGTTCAAAATGTAGCATAATTGCATAGTTTAATTACAAATTAAGTTAGACACAAAATACGAATGAACAATTAAACATGTAAGTTCTTTTTATTAAGACAAAGTCCCTCCGAAAGCTAATATTTTAATGATTATACACCACTATGAAGCGAAATCTAAGTGACTAAATTTAGCTACTAATGATTGCTTTGAGTGTTATTTATTAAGACATGACATATTAGAAGCATGCTACATGTGTGAAGCATAAACCTACAATAGAAGCTTTCCATATCATAAATTATGCAATCAGAAGCAAGACTACCAAAATGAGAGCTATTTAGAGGCTAGAAAAGCAGTCATGCTTTTCGGGTCAAAGTGCATCTTTTGTTAAATTCAAGGTATTTGGTTTGCAGACTTGTTGTGACAAGGTATAGCTTTGTTGTAGTGAATATTCACCATATCTTTACTTGATCAATTGTCATATTTCGTTGTGATCATGTTTACAACTCCTCATTCCTTTAAACACAAAATATGTTCATGTAGCATCCAAATTTATCACAAAACATTAAAAAGTTGTCTTTTTTGGTTTCTAAAATGATTTTATACAATTTATTGACAAAAAAACACTTATTGTCACAAATCCTAAAGAATAACTAGGATAATTGCTCACAAAACAAGGTGTGAAAAACAATTATCAATTGCCAAGTTGCATTCTCAAAATCAAGTTATCTTCTTGTGTAAGATCAACAATCAAGGAAGTTGATCGCAAATGGGCCTAAAGTTGAACATCATTTTCCTCTTTATTTCTCTCAACCTCTGTGTTCTTTCTTGCCTTTTATTTCTTGTAATTCAACTATTGTTAATTTCCATATATGGCATAAGTGTGTTAGTCATCCAAACTCTTATGTACTTCATGACTTAATAAAATCTAGTTTTCTTGGTAATAAAATTTCCTCATCTCTTAGTGTTGTTCAATTTGATTGTAACTCTTGTAAACATGGGAAGAGTAAAATTCTACCATTTTGATTCATCAATCAAATACAAATCAACCTTTTGATATGATTCATAGTGATTTATAAGAGATAGCATTGACTATACCTCATGTTAATTACAAATATTTTATCACTATTTTTTATGACTATACTTATTTCACCTAGGTCTATTTTTTGTGCTCTAAAGATGAAACATTCTCTATCTTTAAATTTTTCGTGCTTATGTTCATACCCAATTTTCTTTCAAAATTAAAATTCTACATTTTGACAATGGGGAGAATATACATCTCATTTATTTAAGGAATTCTTGCAAACAAATAGCATTTTATCTCAAATTTCATGTCCTTCCACAACTAGCAGAATGAGGTAACTAAAAGAAAAAATCACCACCTTCTTGATGTTGTATGTACCTTTATGTTGGAATCTTTTGTGCCATCTCGGGTTTGGTGTGAGGCTCTCTCCACTGTTGTCCACCTTATTAACCGATTGCCTTTTCAATCATTAATCAATGATTCTCCTTTCTTCAGGTTATTTGGTCACAACCCACTTATTCCAATCTTCACACTTTTGGTTGTATTTGTTATGTCACCTTCCCCTATAAGAATGCACTAGGTTACTATGCCCATCATTCGTATGTTATGATCCTAATCTACATAGGCTTCGAGTTTCTAGAAATTTCATTCTTTTAAGATACATATTTTTTGCAACTAACGAAGACACTCTTACAAACATTTGTTTTGCCATTGTCTCCAAACAAATATGTAGGAAAACTAGGACCACAACCTTTATTGGTGTACCAGAGACGTCATGCTATGCCACCAAATTTTCCATCCATACCTCCAAGGCCTTATCTTGATCAATTTTTGGTTGCTAATCCAGTGTTTCATTCAGCACTAGCTCATTTACATCGCAGTGCTCACATTCGTAGACCCTTATTAAAGTATGATTTATCTTCCCCTTTATCCTTGACAACAACTTTAGTATGTGTTACTTGTCCTTCTTCTTATGGACATGTCATGGAGCATTAATGTTGGAGATAAGATATTAAAACATAACTTCTAGCACTAAAAGAAAATCAAACATAGGATGTTTCCATGTCCTTCATCTATCAAACCCATTTGCTACAAATTTGTGTTAGACCTGGATGACCCAATATGATATATTTGAACAATCCAAAATACCTATAGTTTTTTTATGATAACAAATATATAAATTGATGATGAACTAATAGATTATATGAAGTGTAACAAGACATACTTGGTATAAGATCAAATGATAAAAATTCTTATCCTTATGCTTTTACAAGTTATCATTCAATGGCTACTAGAACTTGTTTTATTAATAACTTATTCAGAGTCCAGCACGCTATTATTAAACAAGCGTCCAACATTTTGTGAAAATCAATACTTATGTACTATGTGTCTTTATGCATTCAAAAGGATATAACTAAATTATATCAATGATTTGTACTTAGTTAATCAACACCCACATGTTTTGCTAACACGTGAAAGCATCTCGAGAATGATTGGATCTATAAAAAATTCTAATATTTGAATTTTCTCTCTTGATGTATGTTGTGAAATTATTCTAACATTTGAATTTCAAGTATACAAAAGGAGAGACATTTTTTAATGTCATCATCAACATAATCAATCGCACAATTAGTAGAGTAAAAAGTCGCAAAAGCATTGCACCTTTTGTCCCCCATTATTACACATGTGACCTTTAACAACATTTTTTTTGAAAAGTGACATGCACTATACACAACATTTGATAAAATGTCACGAAATCATAGTAACATTTATTCATATTCCGTGATATTTTTTAAATGTTACCAAATTTTTTTAGCAACACTTTTACTAAGTGTTATGTCTTAAAATGTTGTTAAAGATTTCATGTGTGGTAATGATCTCTCTCTCTCTCTCTCTCTCTCTCTCTCTCTCTCTCTCTCTCTCTCTCTCTCTCTCTCTCTCTCTCTCTCTCTCTCTCTCTCTCTCTCGTCAACAAGTTGCCACATGGTAGAAAAGACAAGTTTTTTATAAGGAAATTATTTGAGGAAGGCATAGATCCCACAATGGATATTTTTTTGAATCCTATAAAAGCTGCCTCAAGAATCAACACAAAGCACAAGAATACGTTCAATCTTTACAAGTGCTGAAAGTTTGTCAAAAGTATTGCACGCTCAAAAAATCAGAACCTACAAAGCCTATCCTTTGCTTAGCAAAGTTATTCATTGTATTCAAGCTTAATTGTATATCCCGTCTTTGAGAGATTTGAATATTGTATTCAATCAAACTATTTTTTGGAAAGTCAGGAGTGACTTAGTGATAAAATAATACTTGAGTGTTCTTAATCTTAGGGAGGGATTAAGAGTAAGCCAAAAGTGGCATAAAGAATACTTATTGTAGCCAAGAGTACCAGAGCAAAAACTCGTTTGTAATCAATTGTGATTAGTGAAACCCTTTATAGTTTTGTGAAGGAGAACTAGACGTAACTAATTAGACTAAGTGAACCAATATATACATTGTGCTTTTACTCTAGCTTTTGTTATAACTTGTTTATCTTCAGTTGCTTCAATCTTATCTATTTTTAAGTGTGAACACTCTTGTTAAGAGCATTCTTTTCAAACTTGTGGTAAGCTTGTTTTGTGAAACTTTCTATCTTTTAAAAAAGCTTTAATATTTATTTGGCTCACTATTCAACTCCCCCTTTTGGTGTGATATTTGTTATTTAAATTTGTATTCAATATAAAGCTTTGTTTGGATGGATCAATAGATTTATACAGGGCCAGGCTGGTTGTTCTAGGAAATAAGCAAGAATTTGGCCACTATTATGATGAGACATTTACACATGTGGCCAAAATGACTATTGTGCTTTATTCTTGCCATTGTTGCATCTAAATCTTGGCAAATAAATCATATGGATGTCAAGAACGCATTCCTCCATGGTGACCTCAGGGAGGAAATTTACATCAATCTTTCTATCGACATGCCATCACCTTTACCTAATGTTGTTTGAAAACTTAAGCGTTCTTTATATGGATTGAAATAGGCACCAAGAATAAGGTTTGAAAAATATCACATAACACTGCTTGGTTTTTCATTCATACAAAGAATGTATGATATGTCACTTATTATACAAATGAGCTTAAAAGAAATTGTGATACTCCTTGTTTATGTAGACGATATTGTGGTCACTAGATCAAGTCAAGAGGCTATCACTACAATCAAGAAACTATTGCATTGAACTTTCCACATAAAAGACCTTGGCCATCTCACTTACTTCTTGGGATTAGAAGTAAACTTTTATTACAAAGGCATCTTTGTCACTCAACACATATATTCAAGATCTAATTCAGTTAGTTGGTCACACCAATGCTGCTACTTTTGACACTCCCATGGAAATTAATCCAAAATTGCGATGAGATGAAGTTGAACTTCTATAAGACCCAACTTTCAATTGTAAATTGGTTGGAAGTCTTATTTACCTAACTATCATCAGACCTAACATCTTATTTGTAGTCCACATAGTTAGCAACTTCATGCAATCTCCTATGCATTTGCATCTTTCAGTAGCACACTATATTATTAAGTATATATTGGGTACTTTTAGTCGTGATTTTTTCTTCCCTACTGGTGTATCACCACAACTTCAAGACTACAATGGTTCCAATTGTATTGGATGTCTAGACACAAGGAAATCAACTATTGGTTGATGTATGTTTTAGGGGATGCTCCAATCTCTTGGAAATGTAAGAAATAATACTCAATCGCTAAATCATCCACTAAACCAGAACATCATTTCATGTCTACCACATGCTTTGAGATTATTTAGCTATGTGATCTCCTTTAGAGCTTGGCTTTTCACAAGCAAAACCAACTCCACTACATCATGATAATACACATGCCATTCAAATTGCAGCAAATCATGTTTACCATGAAAGAATGAAGCACATAAAGGTTGGTTGTCACTCAATTCGGGAGGCCTATGACCATAAATTTATCACCTTGCCTCATGTCGCTACATATGTTTAATTCACTGACATCCTCACCAAATCCCTTGACACATCAGCACCATAATTCCTAGTTAGCAAATTGATGCTTGTAGACTTACCAACATCAATTTAAAGGGGTGTTAGTGGAATTGATTAGCAAAATACTTGTTATTAATTGGTGCAGCTTGCAAAATATTTTTTAACATTATTTATTGTTAATTTGCACAAATTGCAAAATATTTGTTATTGTTAGTGTAGATTTGTTGCCCATTTAAACCAATAGATCTTACATGATTGTATAGTTATAATCATGTAATTATCTCCTTAATTAGTTAGCCTCGTTGTAGGAATGCCTTTATCGCATATAGTCAATTTTAGGGATAGAAATTAGATTGTATCATCACTATTTAATGGATAATTATCCAAAGGAGAACACACAATTTTGATATGTATTCTTCTAAGTTTAATACCATCTCCATCTAGTGATGAATAGATGGCGGAATGGGTTAAGCCATATCCGATACTGTAGCTGTCGCAACCTACCCTTCGGCGGGAGGGCGACGCGAGGGCTCACGGGTGCATCTTCCATGGGAGGAAAATGTGCAAAGTCGCCACCAACGTTTATTCGAGGAAAACGTCGGAAAAATCGGAAAAGACGTGGTCTACGAACTTTAATCGTGAAAGGTTCGGGAGTTGTATTTACGCACGGGGAAGGTGTTAGCACCCCACGCGTCCGTCACAAGGGACAACAGCCTTTAATCGAGTGTGCAAAGATGACTTCCAATTGTTTTATTTTCCCTTTTACGTTTTTTATGTCTTCTTATGCCTTTTGTATTTTTTATCTTTTTTGTGGTCGACAAGGGTGTTTCGCTCCTACATATTCCTCAATTGTGATAAGGAAATCATACCTACGTAGTTCTTTCAAAAGGCAATAAAGTGATGTGTTGATTTTTATGCTTTTGAATGGTCCATGTTAACCGATAAAAGCAAAGAGGACCGTTTAAGGCATTGGACCTTAAAACGGTTTTCAGTGATTTTTACAGACAAATCTTGATTTGGTGAGTTGATTTTAGCCTTAGTTTCACTTTAGTTATTAGTCAATTCAATTAAGAAAGAAAAAATCCCAAAGAAAAGCGTCTGATTGATTTTTTTTTATTATTTTACTAAAAGATATTTTTTATTATTATATTATTATTTTGCCTCTTTTTTGGTTTTAAACGTGGTTACGGCATGACCGAACGGTCGGATTTCACTTTAACAGAAATTAAAAAATGTTACAATTCAAATGATCGGTGAAAATTTATTTTATTTTTTGATTAGGCGAGAAAATGACTTAAATAAATAACTAAAGCACGTCAAAAGGGGGTACAAAAAGTAAATGAAATGAAAATAAAAGCATGCGAAACAAATAGGGACCACTAAGGGTACATAGAATGAATTGAAAAGTTCGATTTCGGGAACTTACCGGTTGAACACCAAAGAACGACGAAGAACGGCGGAAAATCTTCACGAAATCACCCACAAAAATGTCACGGAAGCGTTACGGAAGCGCCTCAGCTTGGATTTTCTTCACGGAAACAATTTTTCTCACTAATTTTAAGTGAGTCTCAGCTACTAGGAGGGTTGGACCTTTTTTTTCTTCCCTCCTCCCCCTATTTATAGGGAAAAGAGGGAGACGCTTGCCACCCAACTCGCCCAAGCGAGCTAGGTTGCTTACTCCAGAAGGCAGTGCCTTCTGGAGGAACTTTCTGGAAGGCCCAAGTGGGTCTGGTTGCTATTTGCACCCCCCTATTTACTAAATACACCCCCTGCCTTTTTTGCTGATTCTTTTTCCGTAACGTTACGGAACTTTACGAATTTCGTAACGATACTTATTTTCTTTCCGTAATGTCACGGAACCTTACGGATTACGTAATCATCCCTTTTTTGGCTTCCGGAAAGTTACAGAACCTCACGAATTGTGCAACAATTCTTCCTTTTGACTTTTGGCATGTTACGGAACTTCATGGATTGTGCAACAATGCTTTCTTTTGACTTCCGGCATGTCACGGAACTTCACGGATTGCCTAACGATGCTTCCTTTTGACTTCCGGCATGTTACGGAACTTCACGGATTGTGCAACAATGGGTGCCAAGTACCTCGAAGCGGTCAAGCAAAGGTTGCATGCCATAAAACAATGGTCCCCGAACGAGATTAGGGTATGACAGTTGCCCCTCTTTACTTACCTTTTATCGGAGATAGGAGGAAAGCAAAGATAAAACACTGATTTCGTCCGTCTTAGTCCTTTTCCGTAATTAATCTATGATGACTCCCGAAGGCCTTCCTTTGCCCATCATGGGGATTTAATTGATCTCAATCACAATAGTTCCAACTCAAAACGATTTGAAATAATTGACTCCCATCTCTCCTTCTTCTTTCTCTACACAACACAACACAAAACAAAACAAACAAACAAACAAAAATAACATAATATAACGTATACACATGTTTGGTGAAGGAACCGATTGGGAAAATAACAAAAACCGTATTTTCCCCTCATCGGAGGCTCCGTACTTGATAACGGAGGATGCATGAACGACAATCAATTCATGGGGCTCCGAATAAGATTTGATGGTGAAGGATGCACGAACAACGCTAGGCAATCAATTCATGGGGCTCCGAACTCGATGGTGGAGGATGCATGAATGGCAATCAATTCATGGGGCTCCAAATAAGATTTGATGGTGGAGGATGCACGAACAGCGCTAGGCAATCAATTTGTGGGGCTCCAAACTCGATGGTGGAGGATGCATGAATGGCAATCAATTCATGGGACTCCAAACTTGATGGTGGAGGATGCATGAATGGCAATCAATTCATGGGGTTCCGAATAAAATTTGATGGTGGAGGATGCACGAACAGCGCCAGGCAATCAATTTGTGTGGCTCCGGACTCGATGGTGGAGGATGCATGAATGACAATCAATTCATGGGGCTCCGAATAAGATTTGATGGTGGAGGATGCATGAACAACACTAGGCTATCAATTTGTGTGGCTCCGGACTCGATGGTGGAGGATGCATGAATGGCAATCAATTCATAGGGCTCCGAATAAGATTTGATGGTGGAGGATGCACGAACAGCGCTAGGTAATCAATTCGTGTGGCTTCGGACTCGATGGTGGAGGACGTATGAATGGCAATCAATTCATGGGGCTTCGAATAAGATTTGATGGTGGAGGATGCACGAACAACGCTAGGCAATCAATTCGTGTGGCTCCGGACTCGATGGTGGAGGATGCATGAATGGCAATCAATTCATGGGGCTCCGAATAAGATTTGATTTTAGGAACGAATGGTCCACCGGGTTCTTTCACCTAAAAGGAAAACATGCTTTTGCAAGGAAAAAATAAATCATTCACGAGAGCACCATATTTTTTAGAAACAATATGCTTATGCCAAAATAGTTTTCCTTGTAACCGAAAATGAAGGGTAGGATGTCAACGTTTAGCTTTTAAATGATCATTCAGGGGAAACATCGGGTCAAACTGAAACTAGGAATAAAATCACTCATGCTGTATAAAAACTCACGCAGGTAAGTCTTTTACCCTAATTCCAAACCATAGCTGCACCATGACTTTATTTTGCACATGATTTCCTATCGAACCAAAAGATTACACGCGCGATCATGGATCAATAGGATTTTCTTGAGGGTAGTATTTTTTGGAGAGGAAGCTGGGTGTTTCGGTCTTTTCCTTTTTGTTTATGTGGGGCGGGACATCACCAGTTGGTGTTAGACAAGTGGCCTCAGATATCTTAAGAAGGGGGGGTTGAATTAAGATATTCCAAACTATTTCCCCAATTAAAAATCTATTTCACTTTTTATTCAAGTTATAAATTCCCTTAATAATGAACTTCTTAAATATTGATTCAAATAAAACAATTTGAATATGAATATAAAGCAATAATAACCAAAGGAGATTAAGGGAAGAGAAAGTGCAAACTCAGATTTATACTGGTTCGGCCACACCCTTGTGCCTACGTCCAGTCCCCAAGCAACCCGCTTAAGAGTTCCACTATCTTGTAAATTCCTTTTACAAGTTCTAAACACACAAGGACAATCCTTCCTTTGTGTTTAGAATTCCTTTACAACAAGAGACTCACAGTCTCTTAATCCCTTAGAGAATGAGGAGAAGAAGAAGAATGAATCTCTCTAGAAAGAGATAGATTTTACAGATTGAGCACTCAAATAATTCCTTAGTGAATTTCAATTGAATTGGCCAAGGAATTCTTAAGAGGATAAAATGATTTTTGCTCTTTGAGAGGATAAACACTTGTTGTTCTGAAAAACTCTGAGCAAATTCGTGTTATAAGTCACATATATATAGACCATTGGTGGTCATGAATAAAGCCTTTGAAAAGTTGTGACTCTTAGAAATATTTTCTGAAAATCCTGTCTGGTAATCGATTACAGAAATTATGTAATCGATTACAGCTTTTAAAATTTGAATTAAAACGTTTATTAACTGCTGGTAATCGATTACCAAAATTGTGTAATCGATTACATAGTCTAAAATTTCGAATTCAAATTTTAGTAGCTATTATAAAACATATTTGGCCACTGGTAATCGATTACATCCTCTGGTAATCGATTACCAGAGAGTAAATCCTTTGAAAAACACTTTTTTTAATTTAAATTACTTGGCCAAACCTTTTGCTAATTCAATTAGGAATTCCCTTCCTAATATACTAGTGATCATCTTGATGTTGTGACTTTTAATCTTGAAGTATTGTCTTGAATTTAATCTTGAAAAGCCCATTTGCATCAATTGCATCATATCATCATGATCATCATCAAAACACCAAAGGCAATTGCATCTACAGTTGGGAGTGACCTTGAATAGCAATACCAAAGGAAGAACCACTTCAAAATGGGTTTTCCCTTTGCCGACGGTCATTTACCTCGCTGAAAATTTATCTGGTCCGAAGACCTTCTGTTCTCTTTCTTGGTTTCCTTTATTGATCAGGAATTACTCTGTTTTCCTCTGATCCTTTCCTTTTTACTTTCTTCCGATCTTCGATCGGGAATCCTTCTTTTCCTTTTCTTTTCTTCCTTTTTTGATCTTTGATTGGGAATTCAAGTTTTAGCATTCGTTATTCGCTCTCCTTGAGGAGATGTTGCTGTCCTCCTCTTCGGGGGAAAGGATGAGGATTCTCTTCATGGGCCAAGGTTCAAAGTAGCTTAAGGTTGTGTCTCAACATGGTCTTTTCATTGTGCGTGCCCGATTTTGATATTTGGGGCCAAACAAATTCATGTGTCAGGGTATCGGTTTCGGGTCAAAACTTCCATATTATTTCCACGAGGCACACGTAACAATGATGATTTGAAAACAACGTGCAAAATTAGTCATGCATACAGCTAGGTCAGTACTCAAGCATCCAGTTTATGGCATTGTGATACTAAGGCTTGGGATTTACGCAAGTAGACCCAACGTTTCCAAATTATGTTCTTTCATTGGTTCAACGAAACCATCAATTCTTATCTCGGTTATTTTGGAAAATAACTCTTAGCGTCAATTTCTTGTTTCCAAAAGACATGTTTGCTCCCTACGAATGATTTATGCTTCCTATGACCATAACATGCCGACCTTTGAGGTCTTTCTTGTTCTGTACACCTACGTTCCTATACACGGAAAAAAAAAACTTTTTTCTCTATTTACACACGCATTGAAAAACTCTTTCTCTCTATACCAATATGGTCTATATATAAAATCTTTATTCCTTTTCAAAGATTTCTTTTCCCCTTTTAAATATAAACTCATTGTTTATATAAAAATCTTTTCACACATTGTTTATATACAAAAATTCTTTTCACACATTTTTTATATACAAAAACTCTTTTCACACATTGTTTATATACAAAAAATTCTTTTCTTTTCTTTATATACATATATGACATTTTGTTCACAACGTCTCTTTCTTTTTCTATTCTTGGCGTTATTACCACGTTTGTTCATTTTATTTTAGGATGACGTTCCTAAAAGAAAACTCTACATGGTTCCGGAATTTCAACAAACATTATCGACAATAACAAAATAAGCACTAACGCAACAACCCAAACAAAATGTATGCACAAAACAAATGACAATAAAAAAAAAACAACAAAAACAAACGTTAGTCCCTCAAGTCATAGAAACAAGATAACATACAAATGATAAATGATGAAACATGAAAAGAATATGAATCTGGGGTTCCTGCGGTCATGTGGCTCCGCATGCCACCAGACTCTTGGGTCACGGTAACAAAAGGTGGGGTGGTCGACAAAAGCAGGGATTTTGCTCCTACGTATCCTCAATTTGTGATGAGGAACTCAGACCTACGTAGTTCTTGATAATTGTGAGACTAAAAATATTCTCGGTGTTTTCTTCACTAAAATGCGAACATGCTTTAGTAAAGAGACAAAACTTCCAACTGATCAGAGCAACATATGCTTTTTTGGATGAAAAATGATGTGTCTATCGGGGAAGGAGAGTATGCTGATGAAATATTCTCATAACCATAAATGAGATTTTGGATGTTAGCATTTCGTTTCTAAATGACCATTTAGAGGAAACACTGGGTCCAACAAAAATAGAAGAAAATCACTCAAAGTGTATCAATCTCACACGGGTAAGTGTTTCATCCTAATTTCGAACCATAGATATGTCATGACTTGATTTTGCAAATCAATTCCTATCAAATCAAAGATTACATGCGTGATCATGGATCAATAGGAGTTTTTCTTGGGAATGGTTTGTTTCTTTGTGGGAATTTTGGCTTTGAGTGTTCTTGACCTTTTCCTTTTCTGTTTTTGTTTAGTGTGAGGTGAACAAGCCACCGACGCACAGGATTTTGGTTGGCAATCAAAGGGAGAGGAACACTTTAGGTCATGGTTTCGTTTCTTTTTTCTTGTTTACTTGGTGACAATTTTGTATTGTTCAAATATTGTCTGGTCCAAAGACCTTTCTGCATATTTCTTTTGTTTTCTTCCGATCTTTGATTGGGAACTTTCTTTCTTTTCTACTTTCTCCCACTTTTCTTGATTGGGAATTTTCTCTTTTTGCTTTTTGCCGATTCTTTTGATCAGGAATTTTCTCCTTTTTGTTTTCTTTTGAGGGCAAGGTTTATGGTGAGTTGGGACTTTGGCTCAAGGCTTGTAGAACGGATGGACATGATATATGTCAGGGTGTTGGTCTGGCCAGTGGTTCAGGGATAAAGCGGATGTCCCACATTATTTCCATGACACACATGCAACAATGATGATTAGGAAATTTTATGCAAAACTGGTCATGCATGCACCCATGTGGACACTCAAGCATCAAGTTTTTATGGTCAGGTGACACTAGGGCTCAGGATTCATTTTTCCTATTTAAGTCGACCCAGTGTTTCCAAAATATGTTCTTTTATCAATTCATGCATTCATCCGAGTCCATTTTGGGCATTCGGGAAAATTTTCATAGCATTCACCCTTTAGGTGTACACACATTTTTTTCAAAAACTGGTTATGATCAATGAAATTTTTTTTCAAAGAAAAGTTGGAAGTTATCTCTTTTCAAAAGTGTGCTGGCTTTTCAGTCAAAAGATATATTTTTTGTTTGTTTTTGTTTTTGTTTTTTTTCTCTTTTTTTTTCTTTCCTTTCTTTTTTTTAACATCTTGTAACCTGGACACGGTTGATGCCCAAGATCACATCTTTTTTTCAAAAAAGGCGTGCCAACGAAAGTGCACAAGACCTACACATTTTTTTTTGAGGTATTTTGCTAGCTAAACATGTGTATGTTTTTGTGAGGTATGACTACCTTACGAGCTTGTGCTTGTTTTATTTAAATTCCTAGGATCATGAGCAACTAGGTGTGTCCTACTATGACTTGAGAAACAAAGTTGATCAAATAACAAGCAGAAATTTAAAAGGTACTAGGTTGCCTCCTAGTAGCGCTTCTTTAATGTCTTGAGCTGGACGCCTTATGACTTGTCGATCACGGACCTAGTACTTTTCTTACCTTTGGCTTTGGACTTGGTCGCCTATTGGTCGGCCATGTGTCGTAGGCAACGCACTAACCTTTTTATGGATGAGCTGAGGGGCTTTGGAGGTGGCGGCGGTGCATCTGTTGCCCGCTGTCGGCCATCCCCAGGCTACTGTGGTGTCTCGCCCTACGCCTGCCTGGGGGCGCAGTACTTCTTGATGAAAGCTCGATTAGTAGGGGGCCTGATGACCTTGCTGGGGGTGACAAGCACTCTGTAGAACTGACAGAGGCCCGTAATCAGAGTTGGAAACCCCAAGACCCTGTTGGACTTCTCCGGGTCCACTGGGTGTCTTGCGGGCGCGATCCCTGCAAACAATAGATGACATCAGAAATCAGTTGAGCGAAGTGCATACTTACCTATGTCACGATGGCATGACCTTGCTGAGGGGGATGGGCACCCTGTAGGACTCATAGAGGCCCGTAACCAGAGTTGAAAACCCCAAGGCCCTGTTGGGCTCCTCCGGGTCCACTGGGTGTCTTGCGGGCACGATCCTTGCAAACAATATATGACATCAAAAATCAATTGAGCGACATGTATACTTACCTATGTCGGAATGACACAGACCAACTGATACTTCCACAGGGTGAGATCGGCATTGCGATCGTTGGGCAGAATGTTGCTAAGTAGCAACGTCATCTATATCTGTGTAAGAGTGGTCATGTTGGCGCGCATGATCCGCACTCATCTCTTTGCAGCGACACGGGTGAAATCTTTCCCCGGTATGCAAAGTAGTTGTGCGATAGCCTCCCTCTCTGGTTGTGCTAGCACAGTTGGTCGCTCCTCCAAGATCAGAGGGTGGCCTGGGAACTGATAAAAGGAAACTACTTGCCCCTTAACCGGGAGTGCAAGTCCCGATTAAGCATTAAGGGCAGAGGACCTTAAATTCTCTTAAGGTGTGGATATGGAGCCCACTGAAAGTGAGGACGCATAGCCCTCTAAAGGCGAGGGCTTGCATCCCTCTGAAGTTCAGGACGTGTCGCCCTTTCAAGGCGAGGGCGTGCAGCCCTCTAAAGTTCAGGACGCGTCGCCCTTTCAAGGCGAGGGCGTGCAGTCCTCTGAAGGTGAGGGCATGCAGCCCTCTAAAGGCGGGGACGTGTAGTCCTCTAAAGGTGAGGACGTGCAGTCCTCTGAAGGCGAGGACGTGTAGTCCTCTGAAGGTGAGGACATATAGTCCTCTGAAGGCGAGGGCGCGTAGCCCTCTGAAGGCGAGGACATATAGTCCTCTGAAGGCGAGGGCGCGTAGCCCTCTGAAGGCAAGGACGTGTAGTCCTCTGAAGGCGAGGACATGTAGTCCTCTGGAGGTGAGGATGTGTAGTCCTCTAAAGGTGAGGGCATGCAGCCCTTTGAAGACAAGGACGTGTAGTCCTCTAAAGGTGAGGGCGTGAAGTCCTCTGAAGGCAAGGACATGTAGTCCTCTGATGGCGAGGATGTGTAGTCCTCTGATGACGAGGACACATTGTCCTCTGATGGCGAGGACGTGTAGTGCTATGAAGGCGAGGGCGTGTAGCCCTCTGATGACAAGGACGTGTAGTCCTCTGAAGGCGAGGACGTGTAGCCTTCTGAAGGTGAGGACGTTTAGTCCTCTGAAGGTGAGGACGCGTAGTCCTCTGAAGACGAGGACGGGTAGTCCTCTGAAGGCGAGGGCGTGCAACCCTCTGATGGCGAGGACGTGTAGTCCTCTAAAAGTGAGGGTACTAGTACCCAAGGGTCCACCCTTATGAGAAAGCAAGAGATCGACTCATCGAGAGGGCCGGTCATCCCAAATTCACAAGATTGGAGATTAGAGGTAAGAAATCTATGCAGTTAACATGATTTTTAGGGATGCAGATGCATGCAACCTTTGTCTTGAAATGTGGTAAATGCGGACTTCATATGCAACAATGCAATGTATTGGAAAGTTGTACAATGTTCATGACATTCTTTCCCTATTTTGTGATTTTGATTTTGATTTAATTAAGTTTTTTGGAAAACACAGATTGGTTGTCCTTTTGAAAGAGGTGATAATTCATGCAACCTCATCCTATCTTTTGCAAATCTCTCCGGGAACTCCCTCAGAGTGTATGTTCTGTTTGATTTAGTCACTTGACCATTTTGGAGTGACAACAATGGAGTCATTTGATGTTTAATTAATCCATTGAAATCCCAGGGTTTGTCCCCTCTTTTTTTTAAAAAAAACATAGATGGATGAGAACTTTTGATCTACCCCTAAGTTTGCTTGAGGCTCATGCACGGTGCCCCTCATTGCCCCAGTGTAAGGCTTTGAGGTATCAATCATTGTCTTTCATCATGACCTTGTAGCAGGGAACCTATTGGGTGAGAACTTCTAATCTTCCCCTAGGTTTGCTTGAGGTTTATGCATGGTGCCCCTCATTGCCCCAGTGTAGGGCTTTGAGGTATCAATCGTTGTCTTGTTTTCACAAACTTGTAGCAAGGAAGAATGAAAGAAGCAACTAATTCTCAAAAATGACTTTTAAGGACGAGAAACAGTTGAAGGATTTTTCAATTGACGGATTAAGTCAAATGACTCCTATTCTTGATAACTCACTTCTCTCTAAAAAAGACAAACTTTTCAGAATGATAAAATGAGGTCACATGAACGTCTATATTTTTACTTGAAAACACAGTCAATCAAATGCTTTTTTTATTTTGAAACTTATTTTTGCTTTACTTGTCGTTTTACGGCACCCTCACCAAATGTGTAGCATGAGTAATTTCTGATTGAACGATCTTGGAAGTCCAAACTGAGGAGCGCAGGTCGCTTGAGTAAACAGACCAATGGCTTGCACCCACATTCCAATGAAAGTTGAATAAGCAAAGATGCGTTTGTGAGATGATGAGGGACAAAGATATCAAATTTATCCATTTTATTTAGCATTGTAACTATGGTTTACAATAATGGCATAAACTTGAAAATCCTGTTGAGTCATTAGAGACATCTAACAACAACTTTCAAAATTGCCCCATGTGTGGTGTCGTTTGTGAATGTTAGGATTTACACGCGATTCTCCTCAAATTTCAGCTAGCCCGCATCAATTAGACCTTGCACCTTACGCTTCAGGGCCCTACAATGCTCAATGGAACGCCCCGGGGCTTCTCCATGACAAGCACACGTTGCGTTCGAGTCGTATTCTCGGAGAAATGGAGGTTGATGAACCTTGGCTGGGGTTATGGCTACCATTGAATTATCAAGTAGATATGGGAGCAAGTCAGCATAGGATACTGGAATTGGGGTGAATTCTACAGGCTTTTTCGCTGCAAAATTCATTTCTTGGTTGGTGTTTTGGTTTGTGCTAAAGGTGGTGTTCGTCATTGGAAGTGCGGTAGACAGACTTTGTGGTTGATTTAGGGATGGCCTTTGTGGATAATTGGGTGGTGGGTAAGTAGAAGGTTTGTTATTGGCTGAGTAATGACATTGTCGGGTTGGTGGGAAACTTGGCTGTATAGGAATGGCAGTCACAGCATGGGTTTCTCCCTCATTCTCACCCTCTTCATTTGCCCTAGTTTTCTCATTCGTCCAAGCAAGATGATTAAATTTTCCTCTTTTCATATCTACTTTGATCATTTCGTCGGTGAAAACTAAATCAGCAAAGCTTGAAGATGTGTAGCCCACCATCTTTTCATAGTAGAATACTGGTAATGTGTCTACTATCATTGTTATCATTTTTTTCTCCGTCATTGAGATGCCACTTGAGCTGCCAGGTCTCTCCACCTTTAGGCGTATTCTTTGAAAGATTCGTGTCCCTTTTTGCACATGTTCTGTAGTTGCATCCTATCCAGAACCATATCAAAATTGTACTGATACTGCCTAACAAAGGCAACCATTAGGTCCTTCCAAGAATGGACTCGAGAAGGTTCCAAGTTAGCGTACCAGGTAACAGCTACCCCAGTAAGACTTTCTTGGAAGAAATGTATCAGTAGTTCCTCATCTTTTGCGTATGCCCCCATCTTCTGACAATACATCTTTAGATGGTTCTTGGGGCAAGTAGTCCCCTTGTACTTGTCAAAGTTCGGCACCTTGAACTTGGGAATGACCATGTTTGGGTACTAGGAACAACTCTTCTAGGTTAGCAAAGGCATAATCTTCGCCTCCTTCAATGTCCTTGAGCCTTTCCTCTATATGATCCAACTTTCCCTTTTCAGCCATAGCAGGAGGGGCTCTTCCCACCGCAAAATGCAAGGGTTGTGGTCGTGGGCGAAACTGAGGGCCCTCCAAAGTGTTTGGCATGGGTATACCACCAACTGCTTGCCCTTCAGTGGCATATCCGAGGCAAGGCTCAAAGTTTGCTAGATTGTGGTGGGGCATTTCATGTGTCTCCCCCACGGTTTAAGAGACATGTACATGATGAGGTTGTCGACTCTCAATGAGTATGGAAGCGGAGTTATTGACATCCTCATTGGGAATGTATGTCACATTGGGTGGTGTATAGTTGGGAGGCAAGCCATATGGTGGGAAGGCACGCTTGTTTTGAATTTGCACATAATGTGGGCCGCCCGTACTTCCCAGATCTTTGCCTACCATATCTGAGGTTGGATGATTCATTTGGTTAAGGCCAGATGGGGCATCGGGTTCACCTTAGCAACAGCGCTGGTAGCGACAACTGCAACCACATTGGCTTCCATTATCTTCTTCATGCTCATCATGGCCTCCATCATTGTGGCCATTTGCTCTTTCATGGCCTCCATGTCGGTTTTCATCTGCTCTTGCACCTCCTCTACTTTACCCTTTACTCTAGCTCTAGCACGTGTTCGGTAAGGGCACCGTAAAGCATGTTCTTTTCTTTTTTATAACAATGATTAAGTTCGTTTTTTTTAAGGAAAGAATGCAGTGAACAATGCAACCAATGAAAAGCATGGATGTATGTGAATGATGCACAGTTGAAGTATTGCGAATTTTTACGTAGGACATGGGGTTGAATCAATTTAGATTTTTAACATGGTCCATTACATCTTTGTCAAGGTGAAACTGGAAGTAACAAGGACATCAACAATCCTAAATGTGTTTGGCAGTAGACGAAACAGCGATGTAACTCGATCCATCTTTTGCCCCAATTTTTTGCAAGATGGTTACTTCCTTACTTCAACTTGACTTGATGAACCTTTTCGTAAAAGCATGAGCTTGGTTCAACCCCATAACCCAGGGAATGGCAACTTTGATCGCCAATCTTCAACAACATTTCATAGGGATGAAAGACTCAAGAATACGCATGCTATGCATGGAAAATGTAATTATGAGATTGAGATGCCCGAAGAAACATCTTTTCTTAGTTAACCATGCATTTAGGTACCATGTTCAATCATTTTGTTTTTAAGTGAAATGGGTTTATGATCCCAACATGGTTGGCTCATGGTACCGAACATATGCAACTAAGAATGCAGCGTGAATTTTCATGCTTCCCTTTTTTTTGTTTTTGTTTTGCAGAGGAAAATGCAAGGATCATGCATGAAAACAAAAGGTATGCAGTTTGTAGAACAAAGAGTATGTTGAATGCATATGCATGATGATGCAATGACTCATGCAAAATGTGATGCTGGAATATGATAACGGACAAATGCAGGAACGATATGTTCACTATGATGCCTTGAAGAGATGCTTAGGCGATGCATGATATGAATGCATTTACGGACACGAGAGCCCGAAAAATCATCTCTCCTTACTTTCGCATTTGGGGTCGCAGTGCCCCATGTGTGCAGTTAAGAAGACGATATGGATCTTCCGACTTCCCACGACAAAAGACGAGACCCACATACAACGCATGTGTGACGGCATGATGCAGATGCGCAAAAGCGCAACAGGGGGATTTACACAGCATGGCAATATCCTCAAATAATCATACAACAAAGGCGTACATGACATTTAGGTTATATGCATGACAGTATTTAAAAGGCACGCAGCGTGTTCACTTCGTGCCCCTATTTTAGGGACCTATAGGATAATATCTAGTGGTCTATAATAACTACTCCCAACGATCCATATCTCACATGGATGTTTTCTAGAGGTATCATCACTAAAGATAATAATATTGCGGCGGTATGGAATACTAGCGACAACACATTATAAAGAGAGAAAGCTCTAGATGAGGTTTCACTATTATCAAGCAAGTCAGAGACCTAGCATGACCATAGATTCACCTCCACTCCTTAGATTCCCAAGAACCCGGGTATAGGGCCCCTTTTTTACTCAAACCCGTGGGTGCTTAGAATGCAGTGTAAAAATGCAGAAAAGATAGCAGTTATTATATTTACACAGTTCAACAAAATGTACACACGAAGTTTCATAATTCCACAATTCCCTAAAATAGGCCTAACTCACAAAAAACAGTCCCCAGTGGAGTCGCCAACTGTCGCAGCAAGCCCTTTTGCGGGTGAGCGAGGCGAGGCTCTCGGGTGCGCTTTCCAAGGGAGGAAAATGTGCGGAGTCACCACCAACGTTTATTTATGGAAAACTTCAGAAAAACCGAAGGTAACCGGTCATAAAGAATATTCCAAGTTCGGGAGTTGTATTTACGTTTGAAGAAGGTATTAGCACCTTTCACGTTTGTCTCAAAAGACAACAGCCTTATTTTTAGAATTGTGGAAATTGTGTTACGTTAACTTTTATTTTATTTTTGTTTTTGAGGTCGACAAAAGCGGGGCTTTTGCTCCTACGTACCCTCCATCGAAGAGGAAATCAGACCTACACAGTTCTTTTAAGGGTGAATCAAGCGATTCTTTTTACTTGGAAGGTGATCATTTTAAGGCGTTGGACCTTAAAAATGATCCATTTACTTGGTAAGAAAAACTGAGATATTGAACTTTTCAAATCCTTTTTAGTGATTTTTTTGTGGACGAGCTTGACTTTGCGGGTTGGTTTTAACCTTAGTTTCACTTTAGTTATTAGTCAATTCAATTAAGAAAGAGAAATCCCAAAGAGAAACGTCCGATTGATTTTTCCGCTTTATTTTACTAAAAGGTATTTTTTGATTATTATATTATTATTTTACCTCTTTTTTTATTTCCAACGTGGTTACGGCAAGACCGAACGGTCGGATTTCATTTTAACAGAAATTAACAGATATTACAAATCAAATGATCGGTGGAAATTTATTTTATATTTTGATTAAGCGAGAAATGACTTAAATAAATGACTGAAACACGTCAAAAGGGGGTACGGAAAGTAAATGAAACCAGAATAAAAGTACACAAAACAAATGGGGACCACCACGGGTTCATAGAATGAATTGAAAAGCTCGATTTGGGGTACTTACCGGTTGAAGACCGAAGAACAATGAAGAACGAATGATGAATGTCGAAGAACGGTTAAAAATCTTTGCGTAATTACCCACGGAAACGTTACGGAAACATTACGGAAACGCCTCGGCTTGGATTTTGGATTGCGTAACAATGCTTCCTTTTGGTTTCCGTCACTTTACGGAATTTCACGGATTGCGTAACCACGCTTCCTTTTGATTTCGGGCACGTCTTGGGACTTCACATATTGTGCAACAAAGGGTGCCAAGTACCTCAAAGCGGTCAATCAAAGGTTGTATGCCATCAAGCAATAGTCCCTGGACGAAATTAGGGTATGACACTAGGTAAAAGTTTAGATGTCTACCTCAAGCCTTTAATTGATGACTTAAAGATGTTATGAGACATCAAGGTTAACACTTTTGATGCATGGAAGAGTAAAAATTTTACTATGAAAGCAACATTGTTGTGGGCTATAAGTGATTTTCCAACTTATGGAATGTTGTCTGCGTGGAGCACTCATGGGAAATTTGCTTGTCCCTATTGTATGAGGAATATTAAATCATTTGGACTAGTAAGAAACCTTGTTGGTTTGATTGTCATCAACATTTGCTTATTAATCTTCCATTTTGTCATGATTGATACTCATTTAAGTTTTTGGGTTGATTTTGATGTTTTGCAGCTCTCAATATAACCTTTTTAGAGTTTACTATATTTGTATTTTTCCATTTAGAATTTGTAGTAATGCATGGAGTTCTATTACCTAATCCCATTGTACTTGGTCACTTATGCATGATTTTCATTGTTTTCCCTTGGTCATAACTAAGAGTCAAAATATCTCATTGATGTTCTCAACTGACTTTTTTTTTCCTTTTAAACTTAGAAATTCAAGTTTCATTAAATCATTAGCGCACTAATTATGTGAGTCATTCTTATGAATTGTTGATTCCTCAATTGCTAGCTTTATTGTGCTTTGTGTAGTTTCTTCTTTATTGGGTTATGCGTGCTTTTGTTTATAGTAAAATAAACAAAAACTTGAAATGCATTACATTTAACTTGAAATAGCATTTTAATGTTATTCTAATTTTTTATCATAGAAGGCAGAGCACAAGAGACCTGTTTCTGACCATGAATTGTAATCAAAAGTCCACAAAACAAAAGACGATGAATTTGTCTCTAATCAGACAAAGAAATTCATTTTATGTATTTTTACATGCATTTAAACTTTTTATTCATTGTCGTGGTACTGAAATATTGTTGATTTGTTGTGGGAAACATATGAAATTGGTGTAGTGGAGAAATACAGAGAAGACAGATCAAAACATCCTAGAATTGACTATGAAGTTTGGTTATAGGCAACTGGTGAAAATAGCAAGGGTAAAGTCTCCACATGGTTCATCTACAACAGTTGTAGGTCCTTCCATAGATACACCTTCCACAAACATTGCTACTTTTGTAACACAAGTGTCTAAAATGCAAGAGAAAATGTTTAAAATGAAAGAGCAAATGCAAACACAGTTGCAAATACAATCACAACCACAAATGGAACAGGTGCAAACCCAATTGCAAACACAATGGAGGTGCAAATGAAGGCTCAAGAAGAGATTAATGCAACATTTGAGGCAGAGATAAGTGTGGACTTGAAGGAAGAGATGTAAGCACAAATGCGAATGCAGATGGACTTCTTTCTGTAATATTGTATGCCTTACAAAAAAAAAAGAATCACTTGCTATTTTTTTGTTTGGTTGCACTTTGGGTTAAAAATCAAGTGTTTCTTATTGTCCTTTATGAATGTTGTCATGCATTTACTTTTTATTTAGATACTAATTCACTTTGGGTTACATTATTTTTTAAAAATTATCTTTGTAAGAATGTATGATTAATTCAGTTATATTATGGCTTAATCCTTTTTTTTATTTCCCTTCAATTATATTGTGATAATTTCAAATATATAGTAAATTGTAATAAATAAAATATTTCTTTTAAATTATGTATAAATTTGGATACAAGTGCAAAAATGATAGGTTAATTTTTTTTGTGATGAATTGCAACTGAAGCATAATGATTTTTTTTGTCATTTGCATGGGAACAGCGAGGGAATAGCATGGGAATAACGAAGGATTATTTTGAGTGGCAATAGCAAGGAAAACCTTGCGAGACCATAGCGAGAGTTTAGTGAGGGATATGTGAAAGGGAATAGAGAGGGATTAGTGATGAATAGATGTGAGATACTTTCCTAAGCAGTGAGGGAATAACGAAGGATTTGCATGGGACAATTAGTGAAGGAATAGTGAGGGCTCTATTAACGCTAATTTGCGAGGGAAATGTCTGCATTCCACCACATAATTCGCGTGGATTTTGTGAAGGAATTGCGAGGGAGGAGTATGGAAGTAGCAAAGGAATTGCGAGGGACTTTCCCGTCGCTACTTTGTGACTCGTTTTAGCGAGGGCAATTTTTTGTCACAAACTATTTTTGTGACGGACAGAGAGGAATTGGCGACGAAATTATCACTCGTCAATACCCGAATTTCTTGTAGTGTGTATTCGTAAATGTTGTTAATTCAAGTCTTATTTTTATGTTTTTCACAAACGCTATTAACGTTTATTCGAATTATATACCAAAATCCAAATAATCATTTTATACTTATAAAAGTTGTTCTTGTTGTAAACTTCTAAAAAAATACATTTCTTTAAATTAAAAATCAAATGATTGATAGTTTGAACACAAAGAACCTGTAAAGTATTTTGGTTTAGTAAATGCAATCCTAAAATTAAATTTTTATTTGTGTGATTCATTGTTTTTGAACCTACTACCAAAATTCTCAATCAACAATTAGACAATAGTCTAGGGTGAGCATCAGACGATTACGGTTAGATTCTAGCAAAAGAAAATACGCTATCTAAGCCATCTCATGGTAGCCTTTAGGTTGCTCAATTTTCAAGCTCTGCGGGTGGCGGTCGATGTGAGTGGTTTAAGGCTCGTTTCGATGGTCACCGAAGATGTTCGTTGGATATTTATGAGAGTCGTCAACAACAAATATAAAACTCTAATGTGGATTTTGGGGTTGTCAACGTAGAAGTGGATAACAATGGTGGTGGATCAGACCTATCTCATGCAATCAATGTTGGATCGAGTGGCCTCAGAATAATTAAGAAGGGGGGTTGAATTAATTATTCCTAAACCTTTACTAATTAAAAATTTACTCTTCTAAGGCTTTTAATATGTTGTTAAGTGAATAAGGAGTAGAAGAGAAACTTAACCAAAAGTAAAAGTAGAAATTTAAATGCACAGTGGAAAGTAAAAGAGTAGGGAAGAAGGAGACAAACACACAAGAGTTTTTATACTGGTTCGGCAACAACCCGCGCCTAGTGGATGTACCCTTCCTTGTTCTCTTTTCAACGTTGTAAAAATCCTTTACAAGCAAAGATCCACAAGGAATGTACCCTTCCTTGTTCTCTTTGAACCTAGTGGATGTACCCTCCACTAGAACTAATCCACAAGAGATGTACCCTCTCTTGTTCTCAGTTAATAACCCAAGTAGATGTACCCTCTACTTGTACCACAAAGGATGTACCCTCCAATGTGTTAAGACAAAGATCTCAGGCGGTTAAACCTTTGATACTTTGTGAATGGGGATACAAAAGAATTCTCAGGCAGCTAGTCATTTGAAAACTTTTGTATAAGGGAAAGGGAAGAATCAAAAGAATTCTCAGACTGTATCATTTTGAATTCTTTGACAAGGGAGAAGGGAGACACAAAAGAATTCAGGCGGTTAGTCCTTTGTTCTTTTGGAAAAGGGAGAAGAGAGACACAAAAAGAATTCAGGTGGTTAGTCATTGGCGAATTCTTTTTGGCAAAGGGAGAAGAGATGAAAAGAATGAATAGCACAAGTTTTCAAGGTTTAGAAAACCAGAAAACTTTGGAAAGCTTTTGGCACAAAGAAGAAGAAGAAGTTCAAAGAGATTCAAGGCTTGTAAAGGATTGTAATAGATTGATTGGATTGATAGAAAGATTCTTTTTAAATGCAAAACAAAGTCTTGCTTTTATAGACTCTTCATGTCTGGTCAAGAGAACCATTTAGAAGAGTTATGACTTTTAGAAAAACTTAAAACCAATTTGAAAAAGTCAAAAACCATTTGATTTACTCAGAAACAATCACTGGTAATCGATTACCAAATCAGTGTAATCGATTACACAAAGCTTTTATGTGAAAGGATGTGGCTCTTCACATTTGAATTTGAATTTCAACGTTCAAAGGCACTGGTAATCGATTACCAAAACATTGTAATCGATTACAGCTTTTTGAAATCAATTGGAACATTGTAAATTTAGTTGAAAACTTTTTCAAATCCATTTTGCTTCTGATAATCGATTACAATAATCTGGTAATCGATTACCAGAGAGTAAAAACTCTTTGGTAAACATGTTTTGAGAAAAATTCATGTGTTACTTAGTTTTTGATTTCATACTTATCTTGATTAAGTCTTCTCTTGATTCTTGAATCTTGAGTCTTGAATCTTGATCTTGATTCTTGGAAGCTTGATCCTTGAAATCAACTTTCCTCTTGAATCTTGAAGTGTTCTTCAACTTTCCTCTTGAATCTTGAACTCACCTTTGTCATCATCTTTGTTATCATCAAAATATCTTTGAATCAATCTTGATTCATCATGAAACTTTGCTTCTACAATCAACGATAATCATTCTTGCCATTTCGTCTTCCATCGCTACTTTCACTCTCGTTACTTTGTCTCCATCGAAGTTTTGAATACGTTTGATTCACCACTATCATCGTTACCTAATCTCTTTTGCTTTTGAAGAGATGTAAAGTTAATGAGAGAGAAAAGAGAATAGGTTGAGTCAAAAAGTAAAAAAAAAAAAAAACTAATACATTGACAGTACATAATGTGTTGTGTGAGAGAAAACTAAGAAAGTGATATAACACAATAGCCAAAATGACTTTCTAAACAAGGAATAAACGTGCTTACTGGGGTTTGGTGGCTCAATATAATTAAATCATTTGCTTTATTTGGTTGGGTGTGGGTTTCAATGGATTTATTTTTCAACCCGCTTCGGCCCAAAACTACCCATATAAATTCGCTTTTTCAATTATCTAACCCGAAATTTGAACAAACTTGCCCAAACATCATATCTTTGAATCATTTAACTTGATTTACGGGTGAATTCAATATTTTTGGTCACCCCTATAGACTCATAGTTCATTGAGAAAAATACTATGTGAACCAGACTATAATCTATAAAAATGAAAATTGTTGTTACTCAAAGCATGTAGGTCTCATAAAAAAAAAGAATGAAATAAAGGTGAAAATAAGCTAGCTATGTTGTATAAGAGTAAGTCTAACACAAATATGATATAAGTTTATTACCTTCAAGATAACTTGGTTAAAATTCTATTTTATAATAAGACCTTTAAATAAAACATAACTTTATCACTCTCCCTTAAAAAAAACTTATCACTCTTTATGTAGGTCAACATTTGTAATATTTTTAAAAAGCTTAAATAATATTTTAATTTCTACAATTTAATCTTTTTTTCATTTTTTGTCTGCATATTTTTTTCTTCAAAATAGTTATTATAACTTCCAAATATTTTATTTTTAATCCCTAAAATTCGTTCAATCATTATTATTTTATTAATGCTAATATGTATCACATCAATAAAATCTAGATCATGTGAGTAATAATACCATATTAACAATGTCACATCATTATTTATTGTAAAGGAATTAAAAATAAAAAATAATAAATTTCCAATGATTAAAAAGAAAAATATTATATGCACTAAAAATAAAATAAAAAAGAGTCTACAAAGATTAAAAAAAGATTTATAATGATGAAAAATAAAAACATATAAACTAAAAGAAAAAATGACAAACTTGCGAGCACAAAATATATAAAATAAAAATCTTAATAACAAAAAAATATATTTGTCAGTAATTACACACTTCAATATATATATATATATATATATATATATATATATATATATATATATATATTATTTTTATTTGTTTTTCTTTTACTTTTTTCTCTCCTTAGTCGTCACGTACCAATCCCAATTAACTAGTCAACAATGCACGCGTATAATTAAAACAGAGATAGCTAAATAAAAGGAGAAAGGAAAATGCCATAAATTAAAGAGAATCCTAAATTCTGTAGGCGTGTTGTGATTATCAGAAGACCAAATCGAGGAATCCGGAAAGGGAAGAAGAAGAAGAAGAAGAGAGTGGGTTGGGTTGCGTGCCCCGTTCCGTTCGTTCTTCCCCTTTCCTTTCAATTCTTTCTTTTCAATTCTTTTTCTTCTGAACACAGAAAAAACAGAAGATGGGAATGAAACAAGTCATTAAAAACCTCGACGCCTTTCCTCGCGCCGAGGATCACTTGTTGCAGAAAACCCAATCTGGGGCTCTCGGTAATTTGTTATTTTTCTTTCCCATTTTGTTTCTTTTTTAGTTTATTATTCGTGACTTTTCTTTAATTAACTTAATATTGCATCGCCGTTTTGGTGGTTGCAGTATCCGTAATTGGTCTCATTATAATGGCCACATTGTTCGTTCACGAGCTCGGTTATTATCTTACAACTTACACCGTTCACCAGGTTTATTTTTTTTATTTTCACCCATAAGTTGGAATGGAATAAACAATAACAAGTTATGATGATTAAATCGATAATAATTAAGAAATGGTTTTGAACTTTTGCAGATGTCAGTGGACTTGAAGCGAGGGGAAACTCTTCCAATTCATATTAACATGACGTTTCCTTCTTTACCTTGTGATGGTTAGTTAGTTAGATAGTGTGCTCTTTTTTGTCTATTTGAAATTGCTATGAGTTTTCTTTTGGGTTTCAATGTGGTGTTGTGTGTGTGTGTGTGTGTGTGTTTGGAATTGTTAACGAGTTCTCTGTCTATGTGGGCAGTTTTGAGTGTAGATGCCATCGATATGTCGGGCAAGCATGAGGTGGATCTTGATACCAACATATGGAAAGTAAGTTGGTTTGTAGTTCGTAATAATGTATCTTGTTTGAAGTATTTAGAATGTCTAGTAGTGTGTGTTGAGATGTAGTGATTGTAGCTTGAAGTATATCGTTGACAGGTAGTGATACGTCATAACTTGAAGTTTTTCATTTAGATGTATCTTATATGAAGTTTTCTAAAATCTCTAGGAGTGAGTTGGGATGTGGTGATGATACTGATAGTATCTTGTAATATATCATTTAGACGTGGCAATATGTGTCTTGAAGTATGTCAAAGGAGCTTCATGAATAAGCCTTGATTTTTTAGATGAGTGCCTGCCACACTTGTATTGTTGGATATTCTGATGCTAATCTGGTGGCATCCCCTATGATAGAAGATTTCACTTATCAGTATCATACTAATCCATAGAGTGAGAGAGCGATGCTATTGCTCTTTGCTACCGGTGCTGAGATTGCTGCAATTTGTCAATACGCAGTTTTAGCAGTCACTACATCAACTATGGACAAAATATCCAATTTGTCCTCCCCTTGTCTTCATTGGTTGGATCTGTTTTTAGATTTTAGGATTTCAACCAGTCTTAGATTTCTGGCCATTTTGCTCCCTTTTCTTGACCTTTCCATGAAAGCATGACCCCGTGCTCCTTTTGCCATAACTTCAGAGCCTTTGCCCTGCCTATGTTTTGAACTTTAATTCTTGTGTTTGAACATATAGGCCCCCAGTATGTTCATGCTACGAATTTTATTTAAGTTGTTTGATTTTAATGATAAATTGTTTGACTTTGACAAAAATTGTCCCCAAGTTATTTATTTCAATTACTTTTGTTTATTGCAATCTCTAGTGGTGTGTTTAGACTTTGTCTTTATGATATTTTATTATTAGTGACAAACATGTCTTTAGTTTTGAGTATTTTTTTCTAGCATTTATATGTGTGTTGTATGAATTACTGCTATGAATTCATTATTGTTGTTACGGTGGCCTTCTTGCAAATATCTTTATAGCATTTTCGGGTTTAGTTGCTCCATGTTATTATTCAAGATCAGGTGTCAAACTATAATATTAAACCACTGTCTCAACCACTCATGAACACATTTACTTAAAAGAGGTTCAATTTAGGGAGATTATGCAAATGATGCTTATGTGTGAATTTTAAGTTGCTTTGCACATCCACTTGAACCCAATGTTCCTTAAGGAGGATCAAATACATTGAGATATATTGTCACTTTACAATAGAGGAGATCCTATTTAGAGACATCACTAGCTTTGTCAATTGAAAAAATAGTGGATGTTTTCTCAAAGTCCTTGGGTGGTTCTGAAATAAACATGACACATATTATATGCTCTAGCTTGAGAGAGAATGTTGAGAGCATTATTATGTAAAATATTATAGATTCATTGTATAGGCTAGAGGCTAACCAAATCATATACTAAAATGATTAGGAAATCATATAATTGTTTTTATTATATTGATTTTGAATGAGTGTTGTCAAATAGCAGCTATCACATTGCTATCATGCTATAGCGTAGCGGGTTTTAGGAAAAATGCAATCATGACGGCGTCATGTTGTGGACTCCGCAAAAATTGCAATTGCAGGCGCCTTATGCGTCGCAGAATCTCATTGCGTCGTCGGTTTCTGGCAAGGTTGAATCTGGAGAGAAATTGCTTCAATAGCATTTAGGATTCATTATTTTGAAAGAAAGGAAACTGGGCCAGGTGTGGATTCGGGTCGTGTTTGTAGTCTGCATGGAACTTCAGTTCAGAGATTGTTTTGGGTTTGTGGACAAGGTTTTTGGCTTTGCTAAAACTCACGTCACGGATCTTGTGTCTCCATTCAGATTTGTTTTTGTTTTATTCTATACTAAAACTCACGGGAGTTTTTAAACTATGGAGTTGGAGTCAAATGTGACTTGGGCTTTCTTATTGTAAAATAGGCCCAACGTAGCCTCTTTTATTTCTATTGCATTCAACCTTTGAAGATCATTGCCACTTAAACATCTCCTCTACATAAACCCTTCCTCCCAAAACTCAGAACCCTCCAGAGTCCGGCCTTCTCCACTCCTTTACTAGGACTTCTTTAGTATTTAGCTCTTTTTTAATGTTTCCAACATATTTTTTTCTTGCACAATTTAACTTTTGAGTTAATATTATGTCAATGTTACTACAACTTATTTTTGTTTGCATAGAGCTTAATTTTTTTATACATATTTAATCATTATATATATATATATATATATATATATATATATATATATATATTATATTTCAACTGCTATGCGGCTTCCGCTATTTTCCCGTGAGGCTATCCGCTATACGCTATAGCAGATTTTCAGGTCATCGTGATTTTCTGTGATCCGCTATTGACAACACTGATTTTGATAAAGTCAGTCTCATTGTGACTAAAGAGTAAAAATGGATGGTTCTTTATATGTTATATGTGCACAGTGATTATTATTTTGTGTCATCTAACCATTGTTTTTTCTTTTTTAATCCTTTCATGATTAATCATTACTTACACTAATTTTGTTTGGATTGTTGTAGCTTCGCTTGAACAGTTATGGCCATATAATTGGCACTGAATATATATCTGATCTTGTTGAAAAGGAACATACCCATCACAAGCATGGTAATTTCTTGTTGCATTATGTGTATATATGATTTCAAAATTCTAGTTTAAAATTCCATAAATTTTATTTGCTTGGGTTCAATTCATTTATTGAGTGTTAGGTTCATTTCTATTATATTTCTTTTGGATGATAAAAGGATGCTCTTCCCCAACTAGTCTTTCTATTTGTTTTTGAATAATTAGTCATACATGTTTTTGACTGAAGATCCTACTTAGAGCTAAAGGTTCCATGAGCAATTTCTTGTCCTTCCAGAATTACCTGTTTTAGGTGAATAGGCATATACTTGGCAATTGGTAACTGTTGGATATTGTTGGAAAAGCCACCTAAATTGTGGTCACCCCTAGATAGAGGGAGTGTGTTGAAAGTCCCACATGGCAGGTAGCCATAGGCAAAAGGAGGCACGTTGAAGTCCCATATCGACTAAAGATAGTGTTGAAATAAATTATATAAGAGAGGAGCAATCCTTATCTTACAAACCGGTTTTGTAGGGTTGAGTTAAGCTTATAACTCACTTTCTAACAGATATAAAAATCATTCATGCACTTTCATCCAATCACTTAAGCTTTTAGGAGAGTAGATTCTTGACATGATATCAAAATCTTATGAGATTATGACTATCTGAGCTATAGTTCAGTCACTTTTTTCTCCATTCAAATAAAAAGTTAAATTCAGCACAAAATTGAATTGCATATTTATTATTCATGCTTATAGCCCAAAATGTTCTTACGTTTGGGGGGGGGGGGGGGGGGGGGTTGTTCATATGAAAACCATTTATTCATCTTCACCAAATATCTTAAAACTTTGGAGTGTTGATTTTTTACCAAAACCTATTTCTTGTTAAACCTCCAGCTCATTTCTTTATGCTGATGACACACTGGAGTAGCTTGGTTATCTCAAATAAATTTCATTGGACTTGTCTAGCACTGTTGTCGAACCTCAAATATTGAAGAAATAAATTGTTTCTACTGTATAAATTTCACAAGTTGCAAGAGTGATCGCTACTTACTTCTGCATTTGTCATTGCAACTATTTTGTGATACTCTAAGTCCCCATGAATTTATATTTAAATTTAATTTAAATTATATTACAATTGAAATCCCTAATAAAAAATAACTCCTTTTTGGAATGAGATATAAAGATATTATCTATAATCTATTGTCTATAATAATCAACAAAGACTAGATAATGATAATGATTGCTTTGCTAAGAATTAAATTATAAAGACGCATGTGGAAAATAAATGAGTCAAGCCAGCGTCTGGAGCTGATACAAAGCCACAAAACAAAAGCATGAAGCCTAAATGGCATAGTGCAACCAATGGAACAGACAAACTGCAAAGCAAAAGATAAGAGCAACTAATGGAGGAGCTGAAAGCCCATATATTTGGAAAAGTAACGAAGAGTGGGCTTCTCTGACTGATGAGATGCACCATCCTTGTGAGCTGACTTCCCAGTTTCTGCCATCAAGCGCAGATACTTCTCTTGTGAGCTAAGCTCTTGCTGTACTGAAAAACCAGGTCAAACTTCCCTCTCTGTTTTCAGGTGGAAAATGTTTCTTTTTCAGAGTCCTTTTCTTGACTTGATCTTCTCTCCACCCTACAAAATTTACCCATTTATTGCTTCTTCTCTTGAAGGATCCCATTTTTCTTGGGATTGGAGACAGGGACGACAGCCTACCGTCGGATGTGTTTCTTTGAAAGTGTTGTTTACCTGTGCTGTTTCAGTGATTTTTTATTTTCACCGGCCATACCCAGAATGACCCATAGTTGCTTTTGTCTCCAATGATGCTTCCAAAGACCCTCTGAAGGCTTAACTAACACCACCTTGCTGTTCAGTGCTGCTATTAGGCTCTCCCTGTTCTGTTTTTATCTTTTGTCTTTGCATCTCTCTTCTGAAGGACCCTCTTATTTGGATGCTGCCCCACTTTATGTTTTCTGTGCCCCTCCTTCTGTTTGGTGGCTGCACTTGCTTTACTGCACCTCTCTTGTTTAGTGTTTCTGCTTGTTTCTGGATTGTTCTTACCCTAACCTCTGTTTTTGTTCCCATATGCTATTAATCATATTCTTCTAAATTCATATTGTAAATTAACTTGTGTGGTGTTAAGGGCTAACCATTTGACTGTGTATATCATATTATAATGACAAGTATAAAGTTCATCTTACAGTTACATTCTTGTGAAGTTGTTTTCTTTCCACTTACAGTCTAATAAAAACTGTGAACAGATGATAATAAAAATCATGAGCATTCAGAACAGAAGATTCATTTGCAAAACCTTGATGAATCTACTGAAAATATTATCAAGAAAGTTAAGGAAGCATTAAAAAATGGGGAAGGATGCCGGGTATGAATTCTACAATTACCATATATGAATTATTTTTGGTGAAATTTTGTCCAACCTTCAAAATTCTTAACATTTTCTTTAATTCTATCAATTCTATTGCAGGTTTATGGTGTTTTAGATGTTCAAAGGGTTGCTGGAAATTTCCATATTTCAGTACATGGACTAAATATATATGTTGCACAAATGGTAAAATATTTGTATTTCTTCATTAATCTTACCTAAATATAGTGTTAAAATGATACATGTGTAATTCATTGACTAGATTTGCGAAAGCTTACAGGTGTAAGTATCTTTAATGGCATTAAAGGATCTTTTAACTTAACTAAGTCCAAAGATAATGCTTCTTTGAATTGTTTTCTGAAGCTATTACATTCTGTCCCAAATTTTCATTAATGAGTAAATAGAACATGAGAATGTTCAGGTGCAAGAGTGGATATCCTGCCAAAGGCAAAAAAGAAGTCCATTTCTTTTTGCATTATTTTGTCTATGAAACTACAGAGAAAATATCAAAGTGCTAGAACACATGCCTTAGATTTTTTGAGTTTTGTCAAGGAATCAGAAGTGGATAGTTTTAGAGTTTCTGGGGAAGCTAAGTATATCTAAGGGAATCACTGAGTATTGCAATCTTCCATTTAAGTGGGAGGAGGTTTACAGGTTTTAATTATATATTTAGATCGTCTTATTGCATTGGAAAGCTTTACCTTGGTTGAGAGGCCTCGGGCAAGAGATTTGGTGTTAACTTTTCAAGATGGATAAGGAGAAATCTGTGGGCCATGATGGCTTCACCACTGCTTCTTACTGGTCCATTGTGTTTCTAAAGAGTTACTTGATCTGTTTCTTTGGGATTTTTATGACAATGGGAAAGTAAAGCTTGTATGAATTTATTAGAGAGAGAAGTTACAATCTCAGTTCTATAACTGAGATAAACCTTCTGTTTTGGCTGAGTCACAAGAAAGCTTTCACTCCTCTATGCAACTGAATTGTAAAGGGTCATCTACAATGTTGTATCTCTGCACAAATAGTAGGGACTTCTGAAAACCATAACCAAGTTCAATTAATTGCAAATGATAAACAGGGATAAATTTTCCATTTCTCGCTTTAATATGCAGATAAATTTATTCCAATGTGACTTTTAGTAGCTTGTACAAGACCTTCCTGTCAAAAATTTGCTTAGAAATATGCTCATCTGATTCTTAATTGCTGCATATCAGATAATTAACTCAGTTGTGATGGTTTCTGCAGATCTTTGATGGAGCAAAGAACGTGAATGTAAGTCATTTCATCCATGATTTATCATTTGGCCCCAAGTATCCAGGACTTCACAACCCACTTGATGACACAACAAGGATTCTGCATGATACCAGTGGAACATTTAAATATTATATAAAGGTTTGTGATAGCTCTTTCTTAAATAATCTTTCCACCTAGCCTAAGTAACAGTGCAGTTTGCTATGATTACTCCTCCATGCTCCTCTGATAGTTTGGAGAATGCCAATTTATTTATTTTTCTCATCCTTTTATGTTACCTAGATTAATTTTTGATTGCCTGCTGATGAAACGTCTGTTAAATATTTGTTGTGTCCTCTTAGTTATTGAATAATATGGTCATTCAATGGAAAACAAAATTAAGATTGTGCAGAAGACCAAGACCTGGGTAACAACATACTGATATAATAATCCAAAACCTTGATAGTCATGTGTGGTTCTCTTTCTCTTGAGTGTAGTTAGATCCAGTTAATGAAACACTTATAAAGTAGCCGAATGAAGCCAGAATTTGTAATTAGCAGTGGATATTCTGTCATCTGCTAATTTGTGGAAATAAAAAGTTTATACATCAATTGCCAATTTCCCCCATATTGCTGTTGAAAAGCAAGGTTTTAGAGTGCATAGAAAGGGAAAACACTTAATGATCTGGATCAAGTGCAAGTGTCTCATAACACTACCATATACCAACAGAATATAACTTTAAGCTTGCCATTTCTTACCAATCGAAAACCCACAAATAAAAAAGCAATGAAATCACCAAGATCTAAAAAATTCAACCCAAGAGAAATAGCAAGGTTGGATTATAGAACTTGGTTTGGTGCTTTTAGTATGTTAATGTACATTGTTGAATTTTTGCTAGAAATATTTAGAGCTTGATTTCTAGTTTTCTAGATTTGGATCTTGTCTTCTGGATTTAGAGTCAATTAGAGATTTAAATACTTTCAGAATTAGCTGAAATTGTATTGAAAACATGTTTATGTTGAGAAAGAAAATAATGAGACATGGGTTGAATTCCATGTGTTTAAATGACACAGCAGAGCAAATATTTTTGTAGAGTGAAAAATACAAGGGTAATTACAAATAATTTCAAGAATATGCAGTCATTCTAATTAACATAATAATTACATAACATAGTCTGCCATAATACTATAATTGTATTATTTCTAACAGTTTAATTTTTTATATTAAAATCAAGGACAATGTTGTTAATGGCGGAAAGCCAAAAATCCGCCATAAAAATATGGCGGATGGCGTAGCGGAAAATGGCGGATGTCGGCAAATTGACCAAAGCGGGTTCCTTTTAGAAACTTATTCCCAAAAGAGGTCTGTTTCGAAATTTTTTCCGGAGGGGGTCAATTTTTGGAGGGATTTCGCCAGTGGAGTTGGCGAGTTGGACACGTGGCAGCAACTGGGGGAACTCGCCAGTGGAGATGGCGAGACACGGTCCACGTGGCGGGTTCCGCCATTCGTAATGGCGAAATGCTTTTTTGGAAAGTTATACCTGTTTCAAGTTTAAAAAAAAATTCCGTAAAAAAAGCATTTTGCCATTACAAATGGCGGAACCCGCCACGTGGACCGTGTCTTGTCATCTCCACTGGCGAGTTCCCCCAGCTGCTGCCACGTGTCCAACTCGCCAACTCCACTGGCGAAATCCCTCCAAAAACTGACCCCCTCCGAAAAAAGTTTCGAAACAGACCCCTTTTGGGAATAAGTTTCTAAAAGGAACCCGCTTTGGTCAATTTGCCAGCGGATGTCATGGCGGACAAAAAAAAAAATATACATATATATAAACTCATTGAAATTGAAAAAAACAAAGGATTGCATTCAAATAAACTAAAAAAGTTTCATGAGTTCATACAATAATCAAGTACCAACACCAAATAAACTCATTAAAGAGTTCAAAATAAGAAAATGATAAAAACATAATGCAAAGTGCAAAGTGAAGGTTGAAGCTCTAATCATCTCCAATTCCATCATAATCATCTTCGTTGTTATCATATGGTAATGGAGCATCTCCCTCTCCCTCTTCCCCATTAGACGCCTCAAAATTGACCATGATTTCTTCTTCTTCAGATTCAAGATCAGTATTCTCCTCAAAATCTAGATCCTCATCATTTTCTTGGACTGCTTTTTGCTTCCTTGATGAAGATCCAACAACCATTGCCTGTTTTTTAGAAGTTTGGGCAGCAGCAACACTTGTTGTCTTTTGCTTTTTCGCCTAGTATACGTCCTACACTCTCCAACCCCCAAAGCCTGATACACAGTTGCCCAATTTAAAGCATCATCATCTTCAAATACCAAATCATTTCCAGCATCATTATCATCATCTTGATCCATCTCTCCCACGAGCCATTCATTTCACACATCAATATCATTAAGAGAAATTGGATCAATTTCATCTCTTGCATTATATCTTTGCTTCAATTGTTGGTTGTATTTGACAAACACCAAATCATGCAACCTCTTGTGCTCAAGCCTATTTCTTTTTTTGGAATGAATCTACAACATAACAAATAAATGTTGATTTCAATCTCAAATATACTTCAAATAAAACTTGATCATCAAAATTAAATAAAATTAAAAAGTATAGTTAGAGTTTTGTCACAATTACTTGCTCAAACACACTCCAATTTCTTTCACATCCTGAAGCACTGCAAGTAAAACTCAAAATTTTAATAGCTAGCTTCTACAAATTTGGAGTTTGTGATCCAAACATTTGCCACCAATATGCTGCAATACCAATTACCAACCAAAAGCATAACTTAGAATTCTGAATTATAACACTAATACATAAAAAAATAGTATAGTATTTGTATTTGTCATATGGTAAAAGTTTCTTACTAGGAGAATGAGTTTTCCTTTGAGCCATTGCAAAGTCAGAACCAAAGTTTTCAGCACCAATCTTGTAAAGATGCACTCGGTTAGAATTTTTTGTTGCACATCAAATTGTGGAATCAACTTAATGCACTCAAACAAACCATTGGTGACCTCAAAATCAAACTCCAAGTTAGTGTTGTCATAAAAGAACTCTGGATTTAAGAAGTGGGCAGCTGCATGCAATGGCCTATGAAGTTGACAATTCCATCTTTTATCAATGATTGCAAATACATCTTTGTACTTGCTTTCATTGTTGTTGAAAGACTTGATAATTGTTTCTTTTGCCTTGTCCATTGCTTCATAAATATAGCCCATGACTGGTTTCCTTTCACCATCCACAAGACGAAGCACTTTCACAAGTGGAGCCATGACTTTAAGAGTGTAAACCACACTATTCCAAAAAGAAGGCATGAGCACTACCTTTGCAGCTTCTTTTCCCTTAGGCTCCTTAGATAGCTTGTTCAAGGTCCATTCATCAGAAGTAAATATCTTTCTAATATTGGCTTTCTCTTTGTGGCGCCTTTCCAAGGTTAGATAAGAAGTGACAAATCTAGTAATAGCATGTCTCACCAATTCCCTCTTGTTTGTAAAATTTCTCAACAAACTTAAGGTACTAGAATGGGCATAGATAAACCCAACTAGATTAATTGCCCTTCTAATTGTCTTCCTTATCAAGGGAAGCTTTCCAATATTTTCAAGCATCAAATCAATACAATGAGCTGCACAAGGAGTCCAATAAATATGTTTTCTTTTCTCCTCCAACAACTTTCCCGCTAAAACATAGTTGCTCCTATTATCGGTTACAACTTGAACAACATTCTCTTCTCCAACTTCCTCCACAATGACATCAAGCAACTCAAAAAGCTTTTCACCTGTCTTTACAAAATCAGAGCCATCAACAGACTTCAAAATCATGGTACGAGCTTGAGAGTTAATAAAAAAATTAATGATGCATCTTTGTTTCCGATCAGTCCATGCATCAGACATAATAGTACAACCATACTTGACCCATTGCTCCCTGTGGCCTTTCATCAAATTTTCAGTATATTCAACTTCCTTCTTCAGGAGTGGAACTCTGATGTCATGATAGCTAGAAGTGGGCAAATGTGGCCCATATTGACCAATGGCTGCAACCATATTCTCAAAGCTTTTCAATTTAATGAGTTTGAATGACAAACCTGCTTGGTACCAAAAGCGAGCAATATGTTGATGCACCTTCAATACTTCATTCTTATCCATTGACTCTCTTATGCTCATTTGCCTCAACATCTCCATTTTTCTCCAATTGATTGCATTTTCTGGATTCTTACAAAATTTGTCCATTGGTCCTTTTTTAGTCCCACACTGTCTTTGCACTTGCAGCAGCATTACAAGAGTCCACAAACTCATCTTCACTTCCATCACATCCAAATGGTTCACCAAATTCAAAATCTCTTATATTTGTCATATTACCACTGCCATAAGTACTGTAAGTGGTCCCACTTTTTTTGGTAGCCATATATTCTTTCAACTCTTCAACTACATTTGGTGGAGTTTTCTTGCAAGTTGCAACGTTACCTGACTTCCCAATCAGGTGTTGTTTGGCTCTGGTTATTCCTCCCTTTGTGATTTTTCCACAGAAATTACAAACAATGGTGCTTGTATCTCCTTCCACTAGTGAATGACAATATTTCCAGCCTGGGTCTGCCTTATTTTTCCTCGTTGCACTGAACAGAAAAATAAATAAATTGTAGTGTCAAATAGAAAAAAAATAGAAAAAAGGGGTGTCAAACAACAAAAACAAAATTAAAAAAAAATGGAAGTTGGCCCACACCACTTCGCCCGCAATGATGACTTCCTTCGTGTTGTTGCTCGCCGCCTTTCGTGCCGGTGCTCGTCGCCGCCGTTCGTGCCAGTGGCTGCGTTCTGCGTGCAGGTGGTGTCGCGGTTGCGTGCGGACTACGGGGCGCTGCGGCTGGGTGCAGGGGAGGGTCGCGGCTGGGTTCGCTTTTAGTTGGAGGGCTGCATTCTGAATCACAGCTGCGTGGGAGGGGAGGGCTGCGCTTTTGAATGAATTACCGGGTAGGGTTGCGTCGGGTCAGCCCAACTCCTACCGCGGACAAAAAACAAAAAAAATCCGCCATTTCCGTCACGGCGACATAACCACCATGACCGCCATGGCTATCAAAAAAAACCGCCAAACCACCGCTATTCGGTGGCTTTTTTTCAAAAAACCGCCATGAAATTCCGCCATGACGTCGTCATGGCCGTCATTTAACAACACTGATCAAGGATCAGTTTATGCTTTTGGTTTACCAGAGTTGCTATTTCTAGATTGCTCAATGCAATCACTCCCATGGATTTAAATGCTGGCTTATATCTCCTAAATTTATAGTATTGGTCAGACTTCTTTCTTGACCATCCACTATTAAATATAATTTACTTTGAATGACTAACTTCTTTTCCTTTAATCTGCTTAAAAAGCTAGCAACTCCTGAAGTGAGAATACAAGGTACTGTTAATAATAATACTAGAGCAGCCGTCAATCTTAAGTACAAATTAGTGATTGTATTCATAATTCCAGCATCTTTTTTTGGTAAAGTTCATTAATTTCTTAAACTCATGCAGGTTGTTCCAACCGAATATAGATATATCTCAAAAGAAGTTCTACCAACCAATCAGTTCTCAGTATCAGAATATTATTCCCCCATTAATCAGTTTGATCGGACCTGGCCAGGTTGGTTTTATATTTAATTGGCTTTGTAGTTTGTTAATATTTTAGTCTAGATTTTGATTATCGTTCCCCATTTATACTTTGTATACAGCTGTCTACTTTTTGTATGATCTATCACCTATTACTGTCACTATCAAGGAAGAGCGCCGCAGTTTTCTTCATTTTATTACTCGACTTTGTGCTGTGCTAGGTGGAACCTTTGCTGTGACAGGTTTTGTCCTTAACTACTGATTCTGTACCATACTTTTTTCCATATGATCATATTGTATTTACAAGGTTGACCTATATTGTCGTGCAAATTGTGAACTGTATAGAAAAGTTCCTGATATATGATTATTTCTGTTGGTTTTAGCATAGTTCAAGTCAAGCCACATAATTTATATAATTCAACTGTGGTTTAATTCAAGCAAGAATTCTAGCTAAATTAGGTGATATAATTCCATCTCTAGGATTTCAAAGTTCATATATGATATTCACAAACAAGCTCTCAAATGTTGGTTTTTTGAATTCTTTTTGAACTAAAATTCTTCCTGCTGCAATTGTTTCTTTCGCTCGCATTTCTCATCTAAAAACTCGTTTATATCAACAGGAATGCTTGACCGTTGGATGTACAGACTTCTGGAAACTTTGACTAAATCAAAGTCCAAACGGTAGATCATGAAGTCATTGCAATTTCTAGTAACAACTCTGCGTCTCCAACCAAAGGGGTTTCAGGCACTATGGAATTTACTGCCACCAAAGATTAAAAATATAGTGGTTGCATAGTTGAATCAAGCATTAAATTTTAAGCACGTGTTCATACAGTTCCTTGTAATGTCTGACATCAATGATTAACAGATCTTAATCTCTTTTCTTTTGGAATGAGTGTTTTGGGTTCGGTTTTGACTGTGGACAGCATTGTCTTATGAACCACACCTGTGGAATTTACTTTGTAGAACTCAAATTTTGATTATAGTGACTAAGATAGCTGTCTGTTTCTGTAGTCGTGCAACTCCACATTGGATTTTCCTGATTAAATTCTCCTAAACTAGCATGAAACCTAAAATAATCAAGTTATTAATGACAGGACGAAACGAAGAAATAATACCTTACTTGCGAAATTATAGAAGGCCCTCTTTTAAGATCAAATAATTCCATCGAATTAAATATAATTGTATGTGTGATAGCATCTATTATATCAGGAATATCAATGAATCTCATTATTGAAATTGTTTAGGATATTCTTTTTTAGCTTCTAGAATCTATTTTAGTTCAACTCTTATCATACTAATTGGAATTAAATTAAAAAAAAAGTCTGATGATCGAGTGGATTTTCGATTGTAAGTTCATTCCATACTTGACCCGATCGAAATTGGGTTCACACTCTGTCTAGTTTTCTCCTTTTCCATTGGCTTATACATACAAAAAAATTGTTATTGTTACTTATTAAGGAAATTTTGGGGTACTACACTCGTAACTGGAACAATCAAGTAACAAAGTCTAGGTACACAATTTAAAACTTGATTTAGACAAATTTCTGAAATACAATTCCTAATATTTGACTTTATAAGAAATAATTCAATGAATCCATGTTTTTTTTTAACAAGCATTAATCCTGCGTGAACGTGTCACTACTGCATCGTGGCATGTTGCGGGTATTGCTCCTCTATATTTCGTTGCATGACAAAAATATCCATGCCTATTACGGATAAAATTTGTAACAAATCGGATTTGCATAACTAAACAAATATATGGATAATTTAAAGAATTTTTTTCTCTACCTATTTTTTAACCGGGAGAAGTTGGGTATCGGTGATTCTGAGTATCTATTAATATGGAATTTACTTAAATGGCATGTATGTTTATGGACTTTTGAAACTAAAATATTTTAGCTTCTCAATAAATTGAATTATTTTGATTAGTTTTTCGATGGAATCCCCGCATAACTTGAACGCAGTTGAGTATAAGATATACAAATAGGGAACGTTTTACATAGATTCTCGTGCATATATGAAGATAACTACCAGCATGTAAGACCATTAGATCATTCAGTGTTGACCCATTAGGGGATAAGGTGAACCCTTTCAGGTTAACACACTATAAGAAGGTTATGCTCTCCAATATACCGAGCCGTCACGTGTAGTTTCTCTTCTCCTTATCTGAAAAGTTACGAAAATACCCATTGAGGAAGAACCATGAAGTCACCGGTTACTTATGAATTCAGATTATATTGCATTTGTTTGATCAATTATTATGAATTCAAGTATTCCTAAAACTCTTCTTGATAATCTAACATAATGTGTTCTTGATGGTTATTGATATTTTATAAGGATTCCTTAAAATTCTAACAAGTGATATCAGAGCCACTATCACTCTTAGATTATTGGGACTTAAAGTTTTTTTTTAATAAACTGATTTGTAGGAATTGGGTTGTTTTTCTATTTCGTAAAAAAAAATGTTGCTATGTTGTTTTTCTGATCATGGTTTCTGACGGTTGACTTTTAACATTATCTAATCGTGTATTAATTTGTTTCACTTCCTTTTGAATAAAATTTGTGCTTCACATTTCTTGTAATACTAATAATTTAAAGGAGAAACATTATTATATATTTTATTTATATAATTATGATTTTCTAACATGGGAACAAATTAAAGTTGAAGGTGAACTGAAGTTTCTCCGGTCTCCAAGGTGTATTGCACAAACATCATAAACATAAATCAATACTAAGGAAATATTTTTTTATGAATAATCTTATTTTTTTATATAAAATCTTTTAAATATTTCTTTTAGGAATTTATGCATTTTTTTTAATTCCTTTCATATATTTGTGATAACGTTATTTACGGATGCAATATTTACTTGGAGTATTTTAAGTATAAATCAATGATAGCATTAAATATAATTTAAGGATATGATATTTATTTGCCTAATTATTTTTTTATATTTTTTTTCTTATCATGATTGAGTGTAAATTTAACAGTAACAAGTCCTTTGCATTTATTTGTATGTTTAGTATTTTTTTAATTAAATTGATTGACACGATATATTACAAAAGTAATCCCTATCGTGAATTGATTTAATTAAAATTGCATAGATTTTGTATGAAATTGTTTATGTGAATTATGTTCGACACAACAAAAGACGCAATTTGATCAAATAATATTTTCTACCTGTGATGATAAATGTGTGACAATTATAAAGGTATTTTCATGTGAATAATAGTCTGTCCAAAGAAAGACTATTATTAGATAGAATTTATTGTCAATATTTGATCATTGCATTAAGAGTGCCAATTACAAATTAATTTCTCTAGGAATTAATGTTGTGCTAGGTATCTTGTGATGAGTTTGTTTTGTAAAATATTTGCATGTTCTGTTATATATATTTTTATATAACTAAATTATATGTGAAAGTTGTGTAATTTTAAGGCCTCTCATTTATAATATTAAATTGTCTTGTATTTTTTTGGTTAAATTGATTGAAACATGTTTCCAAAGTAACCTCTATTGCATAAGTTGATTTGATTGAATTTACATGGATGTTGCATGAAATTATTCATGAGAATTGTGCTCGGCTGAAAAGAAGACACAATTGGACAGAATAATTACATGTTTGCGATGATAAACATGTAGCAATTATAAATGGTATGATTTTCCATGTGAATAATGAAATGTTCAAAGACAATCATTATTTGATCGGAATAATCATCATATAACATGTGAGCAATGGAGTGTCTAAAGACAACCTTTGTTTGACAGGACTTATCACCAATGTTTGATCAATGAGTTGAGAGTACCACTTGCAGTTAGTCCTTTTCAATCCAAAGATAGAGAATTAATGGTGCGCTAGGTATCTTGTTTGGGTCTTGAAATTCACCAAAAAGATTATTTGTGCATTGTATGTTCATTGTTCTCTTTTTTAATTGTTTTTGTTACTACTATAGTTTAAATTAATCATATTATTTAAATCCCAAAGTTGCATATATAAAATTTAGAGTTTGAGAGAAGTCAGTTGAGAGTTGAAGATATTGTATAATTTATTTACTTTTTCTAGAGAAGAAACAAGAGAACAAGATAAAAAAAAAAATTATTTTTGCTTTTGTAGGATGAGGCATATAAAAAAAATGTCTCATTTACACTATTTAGTGTGAAAATGGTAAACTTCTCATTTTTGTTTGTTTAAAGTTAATTTAACTTTGTACTGAAGGACGCTAGTCGGTAGATTTTGGTTCTACTACTCACAAAATCATGTCTATACGATGCTACATATGGAGTCATCCGCCAAATGATAATGAACGATTCTTCTATGTGGGCGATGACATAAAGTTATAGTTGAAGCTATGAAAACTTTTATGTTGCTTTAAAAGACTCAATTTCATTTGAATTTGGTTCAGACATATATTGAGTTATTTATTAAACCAAATTTTATTTTTAATTTGGACAAATTCAGTTATTTTTGTTCAATTAGAAATAATAAAGTTAGTCTCTCGTGTGATTTGAATGTTGCAAGTTATGAATTCTTTTATGGATATTTGAGTGTTCCTATTGCAAACATTTTTTGGGTGATACAAAACTTAAAAGAAAATGAGAATTTTGTTACTTTATAACATAAGTGCTTAAGTCATGTCTCTTAATAGAGAATTTGGATGTTTGTGTTATAGGAAATTCTGGATCCTTTATATTGGTTGGACCTTATAGTCTATATTGAGTATATAAAGGGAAAATAAACAAACAAAATGAAATTCAGATGCTGAAAGAAGTAAGGATGTCTTAGAACTAATACATGCATATATTTGTATTCTATTCCTTATGGATTCATGGAATGAACAAATATATTTTATTATGTTTATAGATGATTCCTCTTTATTTAAATTATGAGAAGTTTTGGCCTCTAGACATTTAATCTTTCAAAGATGAAGTTGAACTTCAACTAAGAAAAAGAAAGAAAATTAAGGTTGTCAAATGTGACCGTGGGAAATACTATGGTATATATAACATAAGGTTTAACATTTGGAGTCCCCCGTGTGTTTTCCTTCAATAATTGTGAAATTGTTTTACAACATGTAATGTTAGGCAAACCTAGAATGATGAAACTAGACTTGTATAGATATGGTAAGAAGTTTAATTCTTCTCTACCAAAGTCGCTTTGGGAAAAGATATTAAAGAATGCAATTTATATCCTTTTAGGGTGTCAATTAAAGTAGTCACTACCCTATAGGTATTAGTCGGGGAAATGCCAACATTAGGCCTATACACATTTAGGGATGTTCAATCAAAACAATGTCTTATAGGCTGCATAAAGGTAAGTTGGACTTAAAGATAATTAATTATAATTTTTTTGTTACATTTAAAGTTCTCGCATGTATAAGTTTTACAATCTCACTTTAAGATTATGTTTGAGACGTGCAAGACTCCTTGAGGAAATTGAGTTTGGAGGGGAAGGAAACATAAGGAATATTTTCTTTAAAGAATAACTTGATATTGACAATAGATAAATCTTTGTACTTACCATTGTTCAAGAAATGAATATGGTAATTAAATAATGATGTTACTCCTAACATTATAAAAAGACAAGACAATACTCAGATTCTCTCTCAAGCACTATCTAAAGTTCAAACTCAATAGCCTAAAGAAGTGTCATTAAGAAGATCCACTAGAGAAAGGAAAAATATAATTTGATATGATTATGTCATATTTCTTTAAGAACATGAATATGACATTAGGTTGACTGAGAAGGTCTAATTGACCTTAATCAAGTCATGTTGTGCTCTAACTCTCAAGTGAATTGATGTCATAAATGATATAATAAAATCGATGGTTGAACGTGACATTTGGGATATCGTCAAATTGCTTGAAAGTGTGAAACCCATAAGTTGTAGATAAATATCTATAGTCGAAAGAGATTCAGTGAGTAATTTTTAGATATATAAAGATTGTCTTATCGTCAAAAGTTTTACAAGAAGAAAAACATTGATCACAAAGAAACTTTCTCTCTAATCTCTTAGAAAGACTTTCTTAGGACTATAATGACACTATATATCATTTTGATAATTATTTTGCATAGATGGATGTAAAGATTACGTTCCTAAATGGAAACATTGATAAAACAATTTATACGGTGCAACCAGAAAACATTGTTTAAGATTATCTAAAGTCTATGTTATGCAAACTAAAGAAATCCATTTATGCTTTTAAACAAGTCTCTAGCCTATGGTATTACAAAATTTATCAAGATTATCTCTTATGGTATTGTGGTAAATTTGGTTGATGATTGTGTGGGCTAAAAGTTCAATGAATAAATTTATTATTTTGGTATTATATGTTGATGACATCCTACTATCATCATACGACTTATTGTTGTAGAACAATTATATTACAATTTATATGTATGCTTAAGTTTTTTTATTGTCATAAAATAATTTTTTGTGGGAGTCCTAAGGTGATATATGAGTAATCTTGGTATGCAACACTAGAAAGTAGTAAAGTGCATTATGTGTTAATTGAAGAGAACAATAAACTACATGTTTTCATATCGAAAGTCTAGAAGTTTAGAGATCACTGAGTATTCTGACTTCGATTTTTTTGGAATGTCTTAATAGCAATTACTCCACATAAGGATCCATATTTAACCATGTTGGTGGAGTTAATATTTTGCTATGAGACATCATACCAGAATTTATGATTGCTAAATTATTGTAACTGGTTTGCCTGCTATCGCCAACATTAAGAAGTCATCGAGTGTTTATTGAGACAATATCTTAGCGGTTTTATTAAGGATTCAACCAAGTAAAAGTTTGTTGACATAAAGTATTTGGTTGTTAAATAAAGAATTTAGAAAATACAGATTTGTATAAAACATATAGGGACCCATTCCATGCTAATTAATCCACTTACTAAAAGTCTAACAGTCAAAAGTTTATTTTTTCATGAGCACACTACTCATATGAGTGTAATTCCTGATAGTACCTTAATTTAGTGGGAGTCTTGCTTATGTTTTATATCTTATGGCTTTCGAACATTTTGTTGTTTCGATTTTCTGTAGAAATAAAGTTGAATTTTATAATTTCATTATCAATTTGTTTTGTTTGCAATATTTATGTTGTGTTTGGATAGATCTCTATAAAGAATAAAATTTGGACTAGTTGAAAATAAGTATGACTAAGATCATATTGCATGTAATTTCTATGCTGTTTATCTATATTGACCTATGTCATTGAGTGTACTGATGTGGTGGTCATTGGGGTCTAGTTACATTTATTGTAGTGACGAAAGCCGCAATGATTCCATTATTAATACATGAGATGAACCATGTTTTAAGGTGAAAGTCTAAAGGTAAATAACATGTAGATGTGTGCTTAAGGATTTTTTATATAATTGTTACAATATGTAGCCCAAGTGGAAGATTGTTGGAATTTTCTATTCCCATAATTAATGTGGGTTAATATTATAAGACAATCCTATTAGTTATGATCATTAGTGGGTTTATTTTATGTTATCAAATTAAGTGAACCTGTTAGACAACTAAATAAGATATATGAACTTAAATGAACAGATATCAGGGTTAGCCCATTGGGGGGTAATGGGAGCCCTACTAGGTTAACACACTATAAGAATACTATGGTCTCTAATATACCAAGTAGTCGCATATAATTTATCTCCTCTGCATCTGAAGAGTTACAAAGATTTTAAGGAATAAAAAGGTTCTGGTTGAGAAAAAATCATGAAGTCACCGAAGTCTCTGGTTACCTACAAATTCAAATTCCGCTGCGTTTGTTTAATCAATCATCATGGATCCAGGTATTTCTAAAACTCTTCAATTTATAAGGATCATCATGGTTACCTACAAATTCAAATTCCGCTACGTTTATAAGAATCCCCTAAAATTCCAACATAAACACCTCAATTTACACTTTTCATGAGAAAATCTTTATGTCCGATTCAAGAAATAGTCAATTATCTTCAAATTATTATAGTACAAATCTTGATGCAAGAATCTAATGATAAAAAATACATGACAACCATATATATTGTAAGCATATAAACGCCCTCAACCCCCTTTCAAAAAATATTCAACAAAAACATTCCTATCCTGTATTCGCAGTTTACATATTGCTGCTCATGATGGATTCATTCATTCCTCATATATTTTGGTTCACACCAAATTGGAAAGGCCAAATCTTTGTAGTTTCTAAACTATAAACAAATAAGAGACCAAAAAATGCTTCATGTTTGCAAAATACTGGTGTTCAACTATTGCTGGAGGAGCTACTGTCACTGTTGTTGCAGCCTTTGCAGTTGGTGACACTGTCATTGATGTTTTTGCTACTGCAGTGCATGATCACGGCGCTGCTGCCGTGCCGTAGAAGATTGAATCTGTCTTCTTGTTTTCCATCTAACATACTCTGTTAGCAGCGTATTCAAGCTGATTGCAATCCCAAATCCAGTGAATGAGGAGAGAAGGACTGAGAGGATGGCATTAACATTAAGCTACAAGTAAAAAGAGGGGAGCGTTAGATGTTATAAATATTTGATTGTCCATACTCAAATTATAAATGTCCTATTTGGATAAATTTCTCAACGAGATGAAAAAAAGAATGTAAAATAAAATAAACTTTAACCATATGTTAAAATTAACTTCTATACAAGCTAATTTGTAGAAACCTTTTTATTTAGCTTTCTCCAAAAAGCTTTTTAACTTGTGCATAAGCTAATTTTTGCTTATGGGAGAAACTTAATTTATTTAGTCTTCTCATTTTCTTCTCCTTAAGTGTTTATTGAAAATTTTATCGAAACATGATTCAATAAAATGAGGTGAAGGAACATTATAAGCACAACATGAAGACAGGACAGAAAGTAGATAATCTTACTATAGTATAAAACACATGAGCAAACAGGATGACAATTGAAAACTGGAAGCAAGCATAAGCCCACATGTAACTCCCGCTCACTGCCACCAAAACAAGCACGCTTTAAAATTTGTTAAAGCATGTTAACCATGATCAGATAACAAGTTCTTAAGTTAATGAGAAATTCAAAAGTCAGTAATCATGTGTAGCAGCATAAGATTAGTACAACTGTCTAGGGTACTGGTCTTGTTCCAACCACATCTCATTGCAGAAATAAAAGAATAATGCCGCATTTGATTTATATAGCAACAGGATCCTTTTAAAAAAATTCTAAATCAAATAAATGAAGTTAGAAAATTGAATGTTCTGAGGAAAAATTCAAAAATAAAGATAGAAATTACAGCTGTTGGCAATTTTATTTCTTTGAACTAACCACATTTATCTGCATCTTTAAATTCAACCTGTGGATTATTAGCCCAAGGTTTACTTAGGCATGTCAACCAACCAGTACAGGGTAAACAACCATGCATCACGGCATGTTTGAACTGCATCTGACCCCACACATTAGTAGGTTATTCAATGTAAAGTGAAATAGGTTATTCCTTGTTTCCAGTTCCATCTAGTTTTGTTGACATATTCCAAATTTCATGGGTATCCAAATGTTTAAAGATAGTATGACTTCATTCTAAAAACAGACCAAAATATATGATTCAATGCTTTTAGAGGCTAGACACACTGATTCTCTCAAGCACTCTATTTCAACAACATTCGTACTTCATGGTAAAAAATTAACCAGCCCAAAAGGGAAATGAAAAAGGAGAAAATTAAGCAAACTAAAATTACTTTGATATGCCAAGGAAAATAAAAGGAAGGAGGTTTACCCATGGTTGAAGCAATCATAGATGAAAGGAGACCTAAAACACAGGAGAAAGGTAATGAAATGGCAAGTGCACGAGTGCCCAAATCTGAAACCTGGTACACTAGAAATCATCAAGTCAGACATATTTCCATTTTGGACAACAAAAAAATAAAGAGGGGAATGGGGAAGAGTATATAACATTACATTTAGAGCATTAGTATAAATAAAGGTCAATGCTTGACAATAGGTTTCCCTATGTTCTTATTCCATCGTGTATTCTAATATTATGATTTGTATCCCTGGCTAGTTATATTAGTACAAATAAATAAAGGTCAATGCTTTACATTTAATCATCACATTACATCTTATTCCAATACATCACAGCACACAAGTAAATATTTTTCAAAATCTCTCATAATTCCAACATGGCATCAGAGTAGTATCATCCTTTGTGATTTGTCCCGCCATTATTACTATCTTACCTAGTGTTCCCTAAAAAATGGAGCTCTCTTTATTTTCATGCTTTTTCACCTTCAAAATTAGTTTTTCCTATTTAATTGTTAGGTGCCAAGTAGACTCTTCCATCTTTGTTTATAAGTTGGCAATCAGCCTCATAGACCCTGCCTATCTCCAACACCTTCATTGTGCTCAGATCTGTTATCCAGAGCCCAGCCTAACATCATTTGCCACTGCACACTGTTGTCCACCATTGACTAAGGTCACCTCTCTGACTGGCTACCTTACCAAAAGATTTCCCATCCAAAGTTTGTCCATAACCCAGAATCTCACAGCTAAGGGACTGCTCATGTGCTCTCAAGCATGCATTTGATGCCTTGCCAGCATGTGAAGGCCATGCGTTACCCTGCCAAAATTTGTTTGTCTCACTGCTTCTACCATTCTGTTTGCTGGCATCCCCTAGGTCTGTTCTAAGGTTCAACCAGTCCTTGCCTGGTTTTAGTTTGTACATTAAAACCTCTATTTGATCCATCTTTCTTTCGTTTGCTTGGAGGCATGCTTGTTGCTGTCTCTGACCCTGCTGTATGTGAGTTTTCCTCTCAACGTCTCCATTGTTCTAGCCCTAACATCTTTCCAGGGCTTTTTGTTTTGTTACTGTTGTTAGGTAAAGTGCTTTTTGCTGCACTGTTGTCACTATTATATCTTAAATTACTTTAGTGTATCTTACTATCTTACAAATTAGAGTAAACCCCCATTCCAGTCCCTAAGTAAGCACTGGTCATTTAATCCCTGCCTTCACAAAATTTTCAGTTTAGTCTCTAACAGTACAAAATGCTATTCATTTTAGTCACTAAAAGTGAGGATTTTTTGAAGTTAGGGACTCAGGTGCCAATGTTTACAATTTCAAGGACTAGAATGGAGTTTACCCTAGAAATCATATCTTATGATTAGTTTCCATGTTTTTTAATATTTTACAAGTTTCCTTATTTAGTTAGGGATTATTAGCATAAATAGGGTGAGTGATTTAGGTTTTATTATGACATTAAATCTTATTGTAATACATCATAGTACATAACTAAATATTATTCAAAGTCCTTTTTTCTTTCTATTTTCTCCTCCATACCTAAAATTCCATAATTCCAACACAAACCTTAATAAAGAAGATCTTCTTGTAACCACTAAAGAGTCAGTGGAACAGTATATGCTCATTCATGAGCAAAAATGTATGGCATGGAAAATCTCATTAATGAGTGACTTGACTAATACAGAAACATCATAGATAAATTGCAGAGTGGAAAAATATCACCTTCCTAAGATTAGCTAATAGAATTTAGAAACAACCTAAATTTTCGTACAGTAATGTTAAGTCTTATTAATAGATCCACATCAATACAAGTTTTACTAAATGTGATTGTTTATTTTAGAAGTCTTCCAAGTCACATGCATGCTCTCTGCCCCTTGAGAGAAAGAGATAGAGAGAGAGAGAGAGTCTGAGAGGGGGTGGGAGAGAGTTAGGGCTAGCAAGGAAAGGAAAGAGAGAAACACCGAGAGAGTGAGAGGGGATCCCCATCGGAACCAGCCACGGAATACAAATGGGCAACACTATAACATAACCAACTGGAGGGATCGGACCGAGATCACTTCCTATTACTTCACAAGATTCTCTGACGAAGTAACAGAGAAGGATCTGTAGAAACATTTCAAGAAGTGGGGAGATGTCAGGGAGGTATTCATATCCAAACAAAGGAACAGGAATGGCAGGAGGTTTGGGTCTGCCAGATTCAAGGGTGTAGAAGATGAACGTATGCTTGAGAAGAAATTGGATAGCATCATCGTAGAGGGTCTGAAGTTATATGTGAACCTCCCACGCTACGGAAGACTGAGGGGAGCACAACCGAAATTAGGAGGGAAAAGACAGGCGCAAGGGCACGGGAAGCAAATAAAAGAACATGGCCATACTCACAAAGGTGGAAGGACAAAGAAAGTGTCGTATGCGAAAGCGGTGGCGGGAAACAGCAGGGTAACTCGCAGCAGTGAGGGTGGATCATCATCAATCCACCTCGAGCCCACAGAAGGAACACTGAATTGGTTGAAGGATGCGTGGGTTGGCAGGCTGTCGAACCCGACAATGTTTGATAAGGCGGAAGACGAGCTGAGGTGGGATTATGGAATGGATACTTCAATCACGTATCTGGGGGACGATATGATCCTAATAATCAGAATGAATGATGAAAGAGCTGATCAACTGATGAAGGAACTAGACCAAAGAAAGCCCCCTCTGTTGTATTCCCTGTAGAAGTGGTCACCGACTCTGCGCCCGGGTAATCGGCTAGCCTGGGTACAATGCTGGGGAATCTCGGCCATAATCTAGGATGAGTTGGCAATTAAAAAGATACTGGGGCTACTGGGGGATGTACTGGAGTTCGACGAGGAAGTGGAGGAACGAAGAAGGATGGACAGGGCTAGGGTGCTTCTCAAAACACCATGGAAGCCATTTATTCACCACACCGTCAACGTGCATGTAGGCTCCGAGGTATATGAAGTTACAATTTCGGAAGAAAGAGGCCCAAATGCTGAACTGTGGAAAAAAATGAGAAGGAGCGGGATGACGTCGTCGGATGAAATACTTTCAGACTACAGCTTCATGGAATCCCCAAAATTGGAGATGATACGAGGGACGAAGAGGAGCAGCCAAACTCCATGGTTCAGTGCGGGGCGGCGTCAACTGCACACAACGACGGAACCGAAGGTTGAGCACCTCCCCGGAAGGACTCGCGCAGCCATGGCGACGAAGACGAAGGGCCTGAAGCTCATCGGCAGGGCTCGCGCGCACTTGCCTACGGGAACAACGGGCATACATCGCCTTTACCCAGCGGTCCTAGTGAATTGAGACCTAGCGGGTAAAGGCAATATCCGGAGGATCTATGCGGCGAGTCAGAAAGTTGGCGCATCAGAGGAAAAAGGGCACAGTGCTGCAGAACGGGAGACGAGAATACTGAAGAGGCGTGAACCGCCCTTGCCATACGAGGTAAGGCACCTAGACAGCTCAGGGGATGTCGGGATAGGGAAGTCAGTAGCGGACCAGAGTAGAGGCACCGAAAAGGAAAGTGGATCAGAGGGTAGCAAGAGACATAAGGCTTTCGAGGACAGAGGGGGGCAGAGGGAGTCTCGAGAGCAGTATGGGGACAATTTAATTTCAAATGAAAAGGGCCCTACTATAAACACCACTCCCACAAAGAAATGAATGACCTTAGTGGAAATTATGAGAAACAAAACAATGGGGAGCACACAAAAGTAGGAGAAAAGGAGAGGCGTGAAGCAGAAACCATTTGGGACTAGCAAAAAAAAATGGGGGTGAATGAAGAGGAGGGAAGTGGGCGGATGGTGGAAAAACTTATGACAATGGAAGAAAGAGACAGGAAAGAGGCAGAGAGAGTGGGGTGCATAAAACATTCCTCATGAACATTATCACATACAATGTGAGGGGCTAGGGAGGTAAAATGGGCAGCTATAAGGAGGTTAATTACAAAGGAGAAGGTAGATATGATTAGCATCCAAGAAACCAAGAAGGAGATAATTGAGAAAACAGCGTGCCAAGCATTGTGGTGGGATCCAACAGTGTCGTGGGAGGTGCTGCCGGCAATCAACTCAGCGGGGGGAATCCTATGCATGTGGTCTGACAAAAATTTCAAATTAGAAAGCAAAATATGTGGAAATGGGTTCATAAGGATGACAGGGCAGTGGATTAAGGAAGCAGCGCAAGGCCACATCGTAGCTGTATACTCGCCATGTGATATACAAAACAAAAGAATACTATGGAATGCAATTAAACAAATGAAATCAGCAAACAATGGGGGCCTATGGTGTATTACGGGGGATTTCAACAGCATCAGAGATCCTGTGGAAAGGGTAGGAGTTGGCCAAAGGACGATAGAAGAGAGTAGCATAAAAGAGTTTAATGATTGGATAGACGACCTGGAGGTGGAGGAAGCGCCTTGGATTGGTAGGAATTTTACGTGGTATCGACCCAACGGATCTACAAAGAGCAAGTTAGATCGATTCCTTATGTCTCCAGACTGGCTCACAAGATGGCCTGGAAGCATACAACAACCCCTGGATAGAAATTTTTCTGACCACTGTCCAGTTTTACTTTGATCAAAGTTTGTTGACTGGGCCCCAAGCCATTTCGAATTCTTGATTGTTGGTTGTCGGATAAATCTTTTAATTCAATAGTGCAGGAATGTTGGCAGACACACTAGCAAAGTGGATGGGGCGGATTTGTGTTAAAAGAAAAAATAAAGAGATTGAAGGCCAGGTTGAAAATTTGGAATAGAGAGCAGTTCAAGGATACTTTTAAGAGATACAAAAAGATTGAGGAGGAACTGAACAGGATGGAAGTGAGCACAACCCATAGACAGCTAAATGATCAGGAGGTATTAATCCAGAAACAGCTTCAAGAAGACTTGTGGGTAGCTGCATAGTATCATGAATCCCTATTTCGTCAGAAGGCGAGAGCGAGATGGGTCAATGAGGGGGATTCAAATTCCCGCTATTTCCACCTGTTAGTTAATGCAAACAGAAGAGGTAATTCTCTGCACGGACTATGGATTGATGGAGATTGGGTCGAAGAACCGGCAAGGGTAAAGGAGGCAGCTCGACAATTTTTCATCCACAGATTTCAAAAAGAGGTCCATAATAGACCCCTCTTAGATGGAATAGCCTTCCAGTCATTAGACCATCACCACAATGACATGCTGAGTGGGAGATTTAGGGAGGAAGAGATAAGGGAGGTAGTTTGGGGTTGTGGGGGAGAGAAAAGTCCAGGCCTAGATGGAATCAATTTTAAATTCATCAAGGCATTCTGGCACTTAGTTAAACTGGACGTGCTACGATTTATGGATGAATTTTATGTCAATGGTATCTTCCCAAGGGGAGGTAACGCATCCTTCATCGTTCTAATCCCCAAGGTTCCTAACTTGCAGTCGTTGGATGAGTATAGACCGATCTCACTAATTGGTTGCATGTACAAGATAGTGGCCAAACTGCTGGCCAACAGAATGAAGAAGGTCATGCCATTTATAATAGATGAAAGTCAATCTGCATTTATAGAAGGGAGGCATCTAATACAAAGTGCAGTGATAGCTAATGAGGTGGTGGATGAGGCAAAGAGAAGTCAGAAGCCGTGTCTAGTTTTCAAAGTAGACTATGAGAAGGCCTACGACTCAGTCTCATGGGATTTCTTGATCTATATGTTAAGAAGGATGGGCTTCTGCGCCAAATGGATCCAATGGATAGAGGGATGTTTAAAATCCGCTACCGTATCGATACTGATAAATGGTAGCCCCTCGACGGAAGTCTCACCACAGAGAGGTCTCAGGCAAGGAGATCCACTAGCACCTTTCCTCTTCAATATAGTGGCAGAGGCACTATATGGACTGGTGAGAGAGGCTGTCAAGAGAAATCTGTACCGAGGTTTTTCAGTGGGGTCAAACAGAGTGGAGGTTAGCATCCTTCAATATGCAGATGATACAATTTTCTTTGGGGAGGCCTCATAGGAGAATGTCAGGGCGATTAAAGCAATCTTGAGGATTTTTGAACTTGCATCTGGTCTTAAGATTAATTTTGCAAAAAGCGGTTTTGGTGCATTTGGTATGACAGAGAGATGGAAGTCTGATGCAGCCAATTGATTGAATTGTAGTTTGTTGTCCTTCCCATTTGTCTACTTAGGAATACCTATTGGGGCAAATCCGAGGCGGGCTCAGATGTGGGATCCTATCATCAAAAAGTGTGAGAGGGCATTATCTAAGTGGAAACAAAGACACCTGTCCTTTGGGGGGAGAGTCAACCTTATCCAATCAGTCCTAAATTCTATTCCTATTTACTTTTTGTCTTTATTCAGGATACCCAAGAAGGTAGAGGATAAGTTAGTCAGCTTGCAACGTAGATTCCTGTGGGGTGGAGGTCCAGATAAAAACAAAATAGCGTGGATCAAATGGGAGATAGTTTGCAGACCAAAAGAAAAAGGGGGCCTGGACATGAAGGATATAAACACTTTCAATCTTGCCCTACTTAGCAAGTGGAGGTGGAATTTATTCCAGCATGAAGGACAACTGTGGGCAAGGGTATTGCAATCCAAATATGGTAGGTGGAGGGGTCTGGAGGAAGTACCTGGGAGCAACAAGGAATCATTGTGGTGGAGGGATCTAAAGATAGCTTTTCATGCCTCACAATAGGGAGAGGAGCTCAAAAAGGGGATAATGTGAAGGGTAGGGAGAGGGGACAGGTTTAAATTCTGAAAAGACGAGTGGATAGAAGGAGAGGCCTCATTAGTCACAAAGTACCCCAGACTGTTTGTAGTCTCGCATCAACAGAACCGGATAATCCAGTAGATGGGAGGTTATAAGGACGACGACTGGGAGTGGAACTTATCATGGAGGAGGCCATTGTTTGACAACGAGATAACAATGGCTTCAAATTTCCTAAGAGACATTGAGAGGAACAAAATATAGAGAAACAGAAGGGATGAATGGGTGTGGAAGGCAGATCAAAGCGGACGATACACAGTACAGTCAACTTATAAATTAATGACGGGGGAAGCAGTTGAGGGGGAAAGGGATCGGGCATTTGAGGAGCTGTGGAATCTAAAGGTGCCAATCAAAGTTGCGGTTTTTGCTTGGAGGCTTCTTAGAGATAGGCTGCCTACTAAAGTAAATTTGTACAGAAGACAAATAGAGGTTGCAGATAGGAGTTGACCATTTTTCACTGCAGCAAAATCCTCCCTATTTGGTGGGAATCATTATCCTGGCTGAATATTTCAGGAGCTTTACCGAATGACCCAAGGCAACACTTTCTCCAACATGGTTCCATATTGGCTGGTGGTATAAGGATTAATAGATGGAAGTGTTGCTGGCTGGCGGTAACTTGGACAATTTGGCAGAAGAGAAATAAGATAATCTTCACCAATGAATCCTTCGACAACAACAAAATGATTGACGATGCTTCCTTTCCTTTGTGGACATGGCTATCGAATCTGGAGAAAGACTTTTCAGTACACTTTAATCAGTGGTCCAGTAATATCAGACAAGGCTTTTTGTATTAGCATTTTAATTTAATTCATGACAGGGTGCAGCCTTTTTGGTTCCTATCCAGACTCTATTTTAGTTTGAGATGGAACCAGATTACGGCCATCCAATTATATGTATTTCAAGTACCTCTGGTACTTATTTCTCATATATATAAATATATGTTTACCTTTGCTGATAAAAAAAAAAAACTACTAAAGTATTCTATCGTGTGTTTCTATTCTTCCCTTTTAAAAGTGATGTGTCTCTATTTTCTTATGTCATCTAAAATTCCATGTGTAAGCACAGCAGCAACAAACAGCAGTCAAAACTTTACCTATTAAATTTACTCCTATTCTTTTCTATTGTTCTTTGCATGAACAAACAGTGTCTATTTTTATTCATAGGCCATCGCACTCATCACTCAAGATGTTCACAGTTAAGGTCCTCTCTAGATATTCACTATTCTTGACTTCTTGCCAACATTGTTCTCTTGCATTGTGATTCTCGAGGAAATTACAGAGCAATCTGTGGTGTTTGGGGTTAATCAGGATCAGTTTGTGTTTGACAGAATATTTACAGGACTACAAAGAAAGTTTCCTGATGCTTAGTTTGGTTGCATTAGAGGAGTTGTGACAGGTTTTGGCCTTCACAAATGCCCATATCATTTGAAATTTAACATCCACACTGTTACACCTATAAACCATAAATCTGCTTAGTTTGTGGGTTGTGACACAAAGGGTCAATGTAAACAACTGCAAGTTCACCTTCATCCTTATAGTTTCAATTGTGTAAGTTTAATCTTATAATTTTAAACCAATGTCAATGAAAGGACCACTTCAGTTAGTTTCATTTGTAATGTACAATAAAAATTGATCCAACAATTTTGATTAGTGTTACCAAGATCAATAGCATACCAGTAGCTCCTCAAGAAAACAAAAGTATGCAAGCATGCTGACCAAGACAAGTACTGATACATCCTGCCATATCCTGCACAGTACATTATGATTAGGAAGTCAGCCATTGCCTAGTGAATTATCAAAAGGTTGTAGACCTGACAAAGCATTGTATCTTGATAAGTGTGGGACATTGTTCAAATTCAGACATAACTAGCACATCTTCTATTACAGAACCCAACAGCCAAATACATCATACTGAGTAAGCTTTAAGGTTGGCTCAGTGAATTTTGGGATTTTCTACATAGTCTGGAGCAGTTTCCTTGATTAACTACAGTTCCACTTCCCGTATGATTAAATTTAGTTACAACCATAGAAACCTATTAGGTGGTCATTACTATAGTAATTATGCTCTAATAATACCTTACTAGTATAAATGTATCCTATTATGGTCTTTTTATGTCTCAGCTTTCTTTAATACTCTATAACTTCAAGTTGGCAACACAGGCCAGCAGCCAATTACATATGGATTAGTCTTTTTGACTTGTTTGGTGAATCACGGGTTTTCCTCCACAGATTGGAGCAGTTTCTCATGATTAACTTAACAGTTTTTCAAGGATTGAATATGTAAATTAACTTGCAGCAAATGAAACCTAACAACCCCAGAAGTGATCTATGCAATATTCCAACTGGCCTTAAGAAGAAAACTAAAGTAATGAAAAGTGTTGGTGTTGGAACTTATTGTTCTAGATGACTTTGATGCCTGGATCAGAGGACCCAGCAAATGAGTACAAGAACTTTTAGGTCTCTCCAATGTTAGTGTGAGATTGAACACAAAAATGAGTAGCACACGTTGAAGAAATTAAACTTGCCTGTAAGAAGTTACTTCTCTCTGTTGTGGTTCTGGTGCATTCAATGGCTGCCGAGTAACAGTTTGAGGATTAGTAATTTTCAAGAGTGTTACTGGAAGGTTTTGGACTTCCTGCTTGCAGACATCACAGGTCTTGTTTCCTTTGATACTAAACCACTTTACTGCACAGTCTTGGTGAGCAAGTGCAAGCTCACCTTTACAACTGCATTCCATCCTAAGAGTATTCCCTCCTTCCGCAAGCTCCACCAAACAAATCCTACAAACTGCATCTTCCTCTGGAATATCCTCAGAAGCATCTTCATTGACTGGAAATGATGCAGTGAGCAAGATACTGGGTTAAAACTAGTATATATGTAATTCCCCTGAATACTATTCATCAGAAAATAATATACAGTTTCAATCTTCCTTTCAAGTTTCAAGCCTAAGTCATGTTCAAATAGCCAAAAGAAATAAATCCTCTTGTGAATGCACATACAATGGCTTTCAACATAATGAGGAACATAATGAGGAAAAGAGGAATCAACAACATCCATTTATGCAAGAAATGCACAAAGAGGCACACCACTACAGCGACAGAACATAAAACAAAAGTAAAGAATAAAGAAATGGAACAAAATAAATTCAAAGTTCATAACAATTCAACCATGTAAAATGCTGAGTTTTCACCCAAACAAACAAGAAGAATTAGAAAAGAAAAAGTTCATAAAAATCATTCTTGATTAAACAAGGGATGAAAACTTGAAGAAACATGACATATATAAACATGGCCACTTTCTTGAGAATCCCACTCATACTTTTGCTTCAACTGCAAAGTACTTGAAATTAAATTATAACTCCTATCTTTTCCTTCCTCTACGGAGTCTCTGAAGGATTTCCTTCACATTGCTAATTTTATGTATGGTTCGGCATCTGATATTTAAAACACCTTGCTTGCCGAAACACCTCACTGTTTCTGATCTCATACTCTTGATCAAGAAATTCAAAAGGGATACCTAGAGGAAAGTAATATAAATTCCATATATCATGAAGATTTACCAATCTCTGATCCTGAAGCATTGTCAGCTGAAATGCTGCCACTAGTTCCTGGTAGTGATCTTACTGAAATTACACGAACCAGCCTTCTAGAATCTGTATGCCTTAAATTAGCAGTTTTGATATTAACTGGAACCGAAACTGATCGAGTCATGTGCTGATTTACTTTCATTTTCTGTACAAAATGAAAATATTCATGAATGCAGCACATCTTAAGCATCAAATACCATTTCCTATATATAAAAAAATGATGAAAAACTTTGACTATGATGACAAGAATATAAAAGTAATTGTTTTGACATCATGAAACAAGAATGAATAGTAGATACATACACTTAAATCAGAATCACACCCTAGATGTCTTCCATGTACATTCTCTGGACCTGAATTTGCAGTTGGAGTAACCGGCAATGAATGTGCTGCTTTTGTTGAGGAAGAGAACAAAATCTTGTTAAGAGAAAGGGACCGCGAAGTCGAAGGCTTATTATCCACAGGACCATCTGATGGTGAGCCATCAGGAATAATGAGAACTGTCCTTTCACTATCCATTGAAGAATTCTTAGCCCTAAAGCTCCTTTCAGAGAGTAAAGTTTTCATAGTGGACTTGATGACTCTGGCTGAATTTGGCCTTGGGGGCAGTCCTCTACTGGAACCTGGACTTGATATCAATATAGGACCATCTGTCTTGTTAAAAGAAGATAATGCATTTTCCACTGACAACGCTGGTATTTGCAGAGAGGAGAGGCTTGGTCTTCTGGAGGATTCTGGAATCAAGGAGGTACTGTCACCAATCCCATTTCCAGCACAAGTCTAAAAGAAAAATACATCAAATCTAATTCACTAAAAAAGTAGTTCAAAAAGAAGCGAAAAAAAAATACTGAAAGTTTTATTTTTACAAAGAAGAAGAAAACAAAAGGCAAAATTCTGTTATACCCATATGGTAAAAAATTGAACTTTGCATTATCCAAGTCCCTACACAGCTCAAACCAAATGAAACCCATTTAGGCTGAAGAGAAATCAAAACCACAGGCAAAAGGGTTTTCAGTTTTCAGCACTGAGGATCTCAACAAAGGGGGGTTTCGCAAAATCACCTGATGGTGAAGAAGAAGAGCAGGATCTGCTGCCACACTTTGAAGTTCAGCAGCTGCGTTGTCCATCAAAGACAGATTCAGAAGAAATGAAAACGATACTATTCGTGAAGAGAAGGGGCAAGACTGAACTCAACAACTATGATACCATCACCTACCTCAGATACAACAAAGTAGAATAATGATGTTAGTAAAAAGAAAAGGAAAGAAAAATGAATAACGGTTGCATGAACAATGTGAGTGGATTGAAGTTTGGAATATATTTAAATAAATGAAATTAGATGATTTTGGTAGAATTAACTGTTTTAGTTAGAATTGCTCCGAAGAAGAAAAAAACTATTTAAGGATTGATGCTACGGCCATTATTGTCACCCGCTAACTTGTCACCTTTACCATATTCTCACTTCTGCCACAAATCTCTCTTGCCTTTGATAGGAAATAAATAAAAAGAAAGAAAATGGATAAAGGAAAATAGAGATAAATAAAAAGAAAATAAAGAGAAAACAAGTTGAAGTTTGTCTCCCTTTTGGTTAAATGAATAGGAGAAAGGTGAAAAAAAAGGGAAAAAAGAGAAAGGAAAAGAAAATGGACCATAAGGACTTTTTTCCGATTTCTTTATATATATATATATATATATATATATATATATATATATATATATATATATATATATATATATATATATATATATGACTTATTTCATATAAAAAAAAGTTGTTTTCTATTTTTAAAAATAAGAAAATACATATATTATTATTATTATTATTATTATTGTTATTATTTTACTAGTTTTTAAGAAATTTATATAAAACAAGGGACTAAAATATAATTTTTGTTCTCTTATTTTACTTAATTTACAATTATGGTTCTTGTATCAAAATAAAGACATTTGATTTCATATTTTTTAAAATCAAAGATTTTGATTAAATCATTAATTTTCAGGGTGTTGATAGTCAACAAGAAAGCATTGACAGCTAAATTGCCGATGCCACACTATAATATTAAGTTTTTAAATTAAATTTTAGGTGATATAAAGAGACTTTTAATAATTAATAATTTTAATTAAATTCTTATTATACTAAATGCTTTACTAGTCAAATTAATAATTAAAAAAGTCAACATTATAGCATCACATCAGTAATTTAGTGGTTTATATTTTTTTTATTAACAATCATCGCTCTAAAAATTAATGACTAAATTAAATTTTTTTTAGAAAAAAATAAAGAGATCAAATGCCTATATTTTTTTCCACAGAGGATCAAAATCAAAAATAAAATAAAATAAAATTATATTATATTTTAACCTTAAAAAATGTCATTCTATATGGGATGGTGCATTCTTTTCATTAAAAAATTACATTGCTTCGATGTAGAAAATTTTATTGCCTAAGAATAGGACTAAGGGTGGGTTTTGGTTGAAATGAAAGTGAAAGTGAGCAGAATGTTTAAGCAAAATCCCTCCAAAAGTTTGGGTTTTAATGGTAACTAGCATTCAAGAAGCAAACCTTAAGTTATAGGATTCGGATCCTCTCTTGTAGAGATCCTTTCCGGCTTCCTCTAGCAACTTTCTGAACTCTTATAGTGTGTTTGGATGAAACAGGAAATTTATTTTTTCAAGGAATTTAAAATGATTCATGATAAAAATAGCTTGTTTGGATACAGTATTTGAAAGGAGATTTAATTTTTGGTATTTTTGTGGAAACAATGACTTCCAAGATTATTTTGATGATGCCAAAGAATCAAGAGTTAAGCAAGTTCCAAAGAATCAGGAGTCAAAAAGCTTCAAGAATCAAGTTTCAAAGAATCAAGATTCAAGAATAATCAAGTTTCAAGATTCAATCAAGTTTCAAGAATCAAGATTCAAGAACAATCAAGATCAAGATTCAAGACTCAAGATTCAAGAATCAAGAGAAGGCTCAATCAAGATAAGTACTAAAAAAGTTTTTCAAAGCATTGAGTAGCACAAGAATTTTTCACAAAATCTTTTACCAAAGAGTTTTACTCTCTGGTAATTGATTACCAGAAGGTAGTAATCGATTACCAGTAGCCAGCATTGTTTTCAAAACTGATTTACAAAGCTGTAATTGATTACCATGAGCATGTAATCGATTACCAATGTTTTAAAACGTTAGATTTCAAATTTCAAGAGTCACAACTAGTGATAAAACATTTTCAAATCATTTTAAACTTGTGTAATCGATTACACAATACTTGTAATCGATTACCAGTGTTTCTAAATGTTTTGATTTTCAAATTTAAACATGAAGAGTCACATCTGTTGATGTGTAATCGATTACACCTTGATGATAATCGATTACCAGTGACTGATTTCGAAAAATAAATTTCCAAAAGTCACAATTCTTAAAGTGACTTATTTCTGAAGATTTTTTCAAAAGTCACAACTTTTTAAGTGACTAGTTTTCACAAAAGTCACAACTCTTAAAGTGACTAGTTTTAAAGAAATTTCCAAGAGTCACAAACTTTAACTTGAGTCATTAAATGATTATAAATATGTGACCATGGCACGAATTTTAATAACCAAGAGATTCCTTTCATGCATAACAGATTTCCTTCATCTTTCTAAAAGTTTTTGTTCAATACTTTCTCTTTCAAGAAAAGTTCATTGACAAAAAACATGTGTTATTCTTCATTCACTTCTTTCTCTTGCCAAAAGATTCAAAGGACTAACCGTCTGAGAATTATTTTGTTTCTTCCCTTCTCCCTCTTGACAAAAGATTTCATAGGACTAACCGCCTGAGATATCTTCTATTTTCTTACAAAAGATTTCAAAGGACTAACTACCTGAGATATCTTTTTTCCTTTCCCTTTATACAAAAGATTTCAAAGGATTAACCGCCTGAGATATCTTTTGTATCCTCCTCACAGAGAATTCAAGGGACTAACTGCCTAAGAATTCTTTGTCCTAACACATTGGAGGGTGCATCCTTTGTGGTACAAGTAGAGGGTACATCTACTTGGGTTGTTATACTGAGAACAAGAGAGGGTACATCTCTTGTGGATCAGTTCAAGTGGAGGGTACATCCACTTGGTTGTTCAAAGAGAACAAGGGAGGGTACATCCCTTGTGGATCTTTGGCTTGTAAAGGATTTTACAAGGTTGAAAGAAATCTCAAGAACCATTGGTTGCTTGGGGACTAGATGTAAGCACGGGTTGTTGCCGAACTAGTATAAATCTTGCGTTTGTCTTCTTCTTCCCTACACTCTTTACATTTTTGTTGTGTACTTTTTATTTCCGCTTTACTTTTGTCTAAGTTATTGTTTTTGTTCTTTACTTTCTCATAACTTAGTAGTAAATCCTAATTGAATCTAGTAATATTAAGAAGGATAATTTTTAATTAGTCAAGACACATTAATAATTAATTCAACCCCCCTTCTTAATTATTCCGAGGCCACTTGATCCAACAATTTTTATGAATCATTTTGATTGATTAAAATAGTGGGATTTCAAATTCTCTCAAAAAATATAGAATTTGAAATTCTTTTTTCTGAGATGTTCACTCTAACTCACATTCTTGCTCGCAACTCTTTCACGCTCAACACTCACAACTACGGGTAACCAAAGTTTTTACAACCGATATCGACATAAGTTGTTTTTCACTGACGTTGGCTGAGGTTTTTTCGGTGAAAAGTTTTTTGTATGATGTCAACCAAAGTTATTTTTTGCCGATATCGACTAAGATTTTTTTTAGATGATATTGGTTAGGGTTATTTTCTCAGTGACGTCAGTCATGGGAAATTTTTGCTAACATCGGCCAAAGATTTTTTTGGTCGTTGTCATCCAGATTTTTTCAGTTGATGTTGACCAATGATTTTTTTGGCTGACGTTGGCTAGGTTTTTCCAGTCAACATCAGCCAAAACTATTTTTTAGCCAATATCGGCTAGGGTTATTTTTTAGCCGATGTTAGTTGGGGTGTTTTGGCTGATGTCAACTAGATTTTCTTAGCTGACGTCGATTAGGATTTTTTTGCTGACATTGACTAGGGTTTTCTGGCTGACATCAACAAAAGTTATTTCTTAACCACATTAACTAGGTTTTTTGGTTGATGTTGGCTAGGGTTTTTTCTGCTAACACCAGCTAGGTACTTTTGACCGACATCGGGCATGACTATTTTTAGTCGACATCGACTAAGTTCTTACAGTCGACATCCATTAGAGTTTTTTCAGTCGACATCGGTCAAAGCTATTTTTTTGCCAACATCAACCAAGGCTATTTTGTAGTTGATGTTGGGCAAGGTTTTTTGTCCGACATTGATTAGGGCTATTTTGTAGCCAACTTCGACTAGGGTTTTTTCAGGCAATGTTGACCAATGATGTTTTTCAGCCGACATCGGGTAGGTTCTATTGGTCGGCATCGACCAAGCTATTTTTTTGCCGATATTGGGTAGATTTTTTTGTCAACACCTGCTAGGATTTTTTAGGCCGACGTTGGCTAAAAATAACCTTGGTCAATGTCGTTCGAATAGACCATAGCCGGTGTCGGCCAAACAAACCCTAGCCGACATTGGTAAAAATATCTAGCCAACATCGGCTGAAAAATAGACTCAACCAACGTTAGCCAAAAAATAGTCCCGATTGATATCAGCTGACAAATATTCTCGACATACTATGACAAAAAAAAACCCTATTTGATGTCGACCGAAAAATAGCCTTGGTTGATGTCGGTTTAAAAACATCACTGGTTGTGGTTAGGCAAAACAACCCTAGTTAAAATTATCAATATTTTGTATGTATAAATTATTAAAAATTGAAAATATTTTTAATTAATATTTCAAAATTAGATTGTGTTTATTTTCTATAAATTTTAATATTAAAATTTAATCTATTTAAAATATAAAATTGAAATTTTGCATATGGAGGAAATTGAATTGTCCTATCCAAAGAAAGAATTTAAAATGGAAGAAATTTGAATTGATTTATCCAAACAAAGCATTTGAAAAATGAAGGAAATTAAAATCAAAGAAATTCAAATTCTAGACATTTCAAATTCCTTGAAATTTTAAAATTCCTGATCCAAACAGAAGGTTAGATCTCACAACGAAGACTTTTTCTGTTATCTAAAACAAATTAACAGTAGTGCACTAACTTCTTGTAGTTTGCATTGGGATGAGATATTGCAATTGACTATTCCTATTATTTTTTTATTTTTTTATTCAAATTAAAAATATAATTTAATTATTATTAGTCATTTTAAATATTTATATATAGACTTAATGTGTTTTTTTCAATTTTAATTCTATAAGTTTAATCTTTTTCAATTTTAGATCTAGTAAATTCATGTGTTTCCAATTTCAATACCTAAAACATGAACTTACAAGTACTATAAAAGAAAAAATGGAATATTAAATGGACTAAAATTGAAAATGCACAAACTTACAGGAACTAAAATTCAAGAAAAACATACGGGACCAAAATTGAAATGAGCTTAACAACTAAATTGATCATTTTTCTTTTTGTTTTCTTCTTCTTTTTATTTTTTCCCCTCATGGTCACTCTCCATTGCTTCCAATCTACCCATTATATTTAGTTTATGCCAATTACTAAATGACTCATCTTCTCAAAGCAAAAACTTATTAGCTATGCAACGAGGATCATATCACATCATGTTCTCCATTCGAAATCAATCCTGATGGTTAAGCCCTTCTTGTTTCCACCTTCTTAGGTGGTTAAGCCATTTTACTTCTGCCTTTTAGGTAGTTATGTCATTTTTTGATTTTTCTTTTTAGGTGATTAAGCCATTTTTTCCATTCTACCTGTTGAGGTTGTAACACTCTGAAATTTCCTTCTTATTTTATTTTGTTACACTATGCAAAGTTACACCATATAGGCTAGACAGTGAAAACTTGTACTGAGTAGTTAATTTTGTGCCTGTGTGATTTAATTTATTCTTTGCATAATTTTAAATATATAATTTTTGTTATATATATATATATATAGTATAAATAATTTTTTTAGCTTAGCTGATAGAGATATGGAAACTGCTTGAATGAAAATTTCATTTGTGACAAGATTCCACTGTACACTAAGTGACAATGTAATTTAGTTGTGAGGTTTACTCTGATTACGCGAAATCCTAGGAAGATTAGAACAATAATCAAGACATTTCAAATATAATTTACTAGTTTTGGTATAAAGCAAGAATACCCATTTTTGGTAAAACTTTACTTTACCATTTTTGAGTAAATTTTTTAAAAGTGAAGCATACCACATTTGGTATTGGATGGCACGACTACACATAGTTGATCAAGGTCATTCAATGTGTCAAATTTGTTCATTAACTAAATCCTACACAAGAATCCAATGGACATTCTCTAAGCTTCATCTACAAGTTTCATTTAAACTCCAAAAGCTCACAAAACTTGGTCATTCTTCCTCTCTTTCATGAGCTGGTCATAAAGGAAGGAGACACCATTTCCATTCTTCTTCCAAGCTTTTCCATGTGTTCTTGAACCCTTTTTCCATCAAGCTTAGGTAAACTCCATTTTCAATTCTAAGCTTGATTTTCACTTAATTTTCTTGCTCAATTCTCACTTGTAGTTTCAAAATCTTATTTTTGCACTCTTGAATATTGGAAAATTGAATCTAAACTCCCTTATTCTTCTTTCTAAATTTTGTGGAGCATTATAAGTTAGGGGGGTCTCTCCAAATCTTGAACCCTATACTTGTTAAACTTCCTTGAATATGTTTTTGTCTTGAAAATTTTGTATTGCTACCCTGATGAAATCCTACCCCCCAAGGGCATTGGATAGAAGACTCCAAGAAGATTGGGCCACAGATGCAAGAGAAGGTCCTAGGGTTCTCATGAGCCTTAGGGTAGATTTCGGGCCCATGGGCTAAGTATGAGACCACTTATTTTTGTACATATTAGATTATGGTTTCATTAATTTTGGGCCTTGTATTTAGGGCTCCATAATGTAGGTAGGGTACCCTAGAAATGTAGGATTTTTCAGCCCTTGTATTTTTGGGCACCTAGACTAGTTTTTGTATTAGGGGTAGTTTTGTAATTTCACATGCATTAAGTGAATATTTGATATGTGTGTTGAGAAATAAATTTAATTGAATTGGGAGAAGTCCAATCCAATTAAATTTTAGAGGGGGAGGTGAGCATTTGCTTGCTACACCTGATTGCCACATCATATAGTCACACTTTGTGCATGTCCTTCATGTTTTACATGCCTCATGACACCTAAGCACACTTAGTGGAGAATCTTAGACTTGATCCTGGATTAGTGGGCTGAACCATAGCTAAAATTCACTAATCATGATTAGTGAAATTTTGGCTCCAAAATTTGGCTCCACAAATTCAAGTGAAATTTGAATAGAAATTCAAATTTCCCTCCAATTTTGTGTGATACTTAGGCTATAAATAGCTGTCATGTGTGTGCATTTTTTGAACTTTGATCATTTGAAAATTAAACTTCAGATTTCAGAGCTCTTTTAGAGCACAAAATTTCGTGCTCTTCTCTTCCTCTCCCTTCATTCATCTCCTTCTTCCTCCAAGCTCTTATCCATGGCCTCCTATGGTGGTGAGTTTCCTCTAGACTCATATTCTCCTTGAAGTGGTGTCTCCTCTCTCTCTTCCTTCTCCATTCCGCTGCCATTCATCGTCCAAGAAGCAAAGGAATCCATTGATGAAGAAGATCCTATGCCTACAAGCTCCAATGGAGCTTACATCATACCCTAATCTGGATCCGTGTGTGTCATACCCTAATTTCGTTTGGGGGCGACGCGAAGCCTCATGGGTGCGTCTTCCAAGGAAAGAAAATGCACAGAGTTGCCACCAATGTTTACTCGAGGAAAAAATCGGAAAAACCATAAATGGGTCTACGAACTTTAAGTATGAAAGGTTTGAGAGTTGTTTTTACGCACGGGGAAGGTATTAGCACCCCACACGTCCGTCACAAAGGATGACAACCTCTAATCAAGTGTGCAAACGGTGACATTATGTATTTTCCCTTTTTATGTTGTTTTATGTTTTTCTTGCCTTTTTATGTTTTTTACTTTTTTGTGGTCGACAAGGGTGTTTCCCTCGCTCCTACGTATTCTCAATTGCGATGAGAAAATCAGACCTACGTAGTTCTTTATAAGAACTGAACGTTGGTTAAGTTGTTTTGATCTTTTTTCGCAAGATTGATTTTAACCGAACAAAAGTCATTTAAGGTGTTGTACCTTTAAATGATCTTTTGATTTTTGAAAGGAGAGAATCGTTAAGGCATTGGACCCTTTCGAACGATCTCTTGATTTTGAAAGGAGAGAATCGTTAAGGCGTTGAACCTTTAACGATCTCTTGATTTTTGAAAGGAGAGAAATGTTAAGGCGTTGAACATTTAACGATCTCTTTTTGGGAGGATAGAAACGTTAAGGCGTTGGACCTTTAATGATCTCTTGTTTTTGAAAGGAGAGAAACATTTAAGGCATTGAACCTTTAATAATCTATTGGGGTTGACAAAAGCGGGGCTTTTGCTCCTACGTATCCTCAATTGCGATGAGAAAATCAGACCTACGTAGTTCTTCGGAAAGCAAGAAAGTTATGCGGGGTGTTGATTTTAGACTTAGTTTCACTTGGTTATTTCTCAACTCATTTAAGGGAACTTCAAAGTAAAATGTCCGGCTCACACATATTTTATTATTTTATTGTTATTTTTTTAGATCTTTTATTATTTTATTATTATTTTTAGATATTTTATTATTTTACTATTATTTTCATATATTTTATTATTTTATTATTATTTTCAGATATTTTTATTATTTTATTATTTTTTTGTTTTTAATCGAGGTTACGATGTGAACAATTGGCTGGATTTTATTTTAAGGGGGATTAAACGAGATTACAACACAAATGATCGATTGAAATTCATTTAAACATCGATTAAGCGAGATTACAGCTTAAACGATCGGTCAAAACTCGCTTAAAACACAGAAAAGGAATACCGAAAGTAGACGAGATGAAGATGAAAACACACAAAGCAAGAGTGGACCCCTAAGGGTGCATATAATGAATTCAAAGCTTCGAAATCAAAAACTAATCGGTTGAAGATCGAAGAACAACGAAGAATGAGCGAAGAATGATGAAGAACAACGAAGAACGTCCACAGAATTGATCACGGAAATGTTACGGAAGCGCATCAACCTTGATTTTCTCCTTCTTTCTTCTTTCTTTCACTAATTTTAAGTGAATTCTGGATACCAAGGGCGTTGAACCTTTTCTACTCAACTCCCCTCCCCTATTTATAGCAAAAATAGGGGAGAAGCTTGCTACCCAAATTAATCAGTTCACCCCCCCAGAATGTTCTAGATGGGCCCAATGCTAGTTACACCCCCTAGTTTGATGAGTGCAGCCCCCCTCCAGAGTGTCCTAGATGGTCCCAGATGGGCCTAATGCTAGTTACACACCCCAGTTTGATGAGTGCACCCCCTCAAAATGTCCTAGATGGTCCCAGATGGGCCCAATGCTAGTTATACCCCCTAGTTTGATGAGTGCACCCCTCCAAAATGTTCTAGGTGGACCCAATGCTAGTTACACCCCAGTTTGATGAGTGCAGCCCCCCTCCAGAATTTCCTAGATGGTCCCAGATGGGCCCAATGCTAGTTACACCCCCCAGTTTGATGAGTGCAGCCCCTATTTTGTGTTTTTGGCTGATTTCTTTTCAAAACATCGTGAAACTTTACGGATTACACGTCGACGAGTGTTAAACATCTTAAATCAGTTAGCCAAAGTCTGTATGTTGACGAACAATTGTCCCTGGACGAAATTAGGGTACAACAACCACAATGTATTACCTAAGAGGATGATATCTCTAGAAGCTAGTAAAGTTACATGAAAGTACCCTTCGGAGTTATCACTAGAAGTGAACTTTTGGATCATTTCCATTAGGTTCCTAAATTAGGGGGCACATAGAAAATTCACTCTGGCCTATTCCTTGATCGCATCATGCATCTCTTCATGGCATCATAATGGACATATCATTCCTGCATTTATCATTTATCATATTCATGCATTGCATTTGCATAAGTCCTTGCATTATCATACATCTTCATTTAGCATGCTTTTATTCTTCCAATTGCATACATTCCATTTTCATCATTTGCATGTTATGTTCACTCATGCATGATCCTTGCATTTTCCTTTGCAAAGAAAAAAAAACAAAAAAAACCAAAAAAAAGAAAGAAAAAAATGTTTGATTGACTGTGTTTCAAATCAAAAAGTACAGACATTCATGTGACCTCATATTATCATTCTTAAAAGTTGTCTTTTTGAGATAAAAGTGAGTTGTCAAGAACAAGAGTCATTTGACTTAATCTATCAACTGAAAATCCTTTAAATATTTCTCGTCTTTGAAAATTCATTTTCGAGAACCTGCATAGTTTCTTTCATTTTTCCTTGCTACAAGGTCATGACAAAAGACAACAATAGATACCTCAAAGCCCTATACTGGGGCAATGAGAGGCACCAAGCATGAACCTCAAGCGAACCTAGGGGCATATCAAATGTTCTCACCCGATAGGTCGAAAACCCGAAAGGGCGACCTAGGCAAAAGTTAGGGTTAATAAAAAATAAAAAAGGAAAAAACAATCAGGAACATGTTTATAAGGGGATTGGTCTTGAAAGATTTGAAATGACACATGGCTGTGTTTCAACATCCCAAACACTAATTTATCCCTTGCTACCCCCTCTGAGCTAAAGCATATTTATTTTCTAAAAACAACACAAAAAAAATAGAAACCCCAAGTAGGAACCACCGCTAAACCGGTAGGAAGAACAATTCAAACTACACATGTATGAAGTTGGGCAACAACGAAAAGAAAAAGAAAATAAAATCCGCCAAAGGCGAGTGAAAAAAAAGAGAGACAAAAGATCCCAAATTTTACAAGGAAGGCATAAAAGTGCAATAAGGACTAATGTATAAGACAAAAGGAGTAGAGCCCAACCCAAAAGTTGAAATGAATAAAAGTACAAGCAACGCTCTTGAGGTTCTTACTTAATATAACCCTTAAACACTCTTTGGGCCTCTTTGATCTTTTCTTTTATAGCCTTCTTACCTTTGACCACATTACTAGCTATCAGACTCGAATTTCATCGGGGGACTATCATTCGCTAATGTTTTGATTCTCACTAGCCAAATTGAGCTATTCGACGCTAGTTGCTGCGCAAGACGACAGATTATTCGACATTCTGTAAAGAATGCGGAAAATACCCAAATAGGAGGGCAAAAGGGTCATTTTAAAGCTTTTTCTGACCCCTGACTCGCCCAGGCTAGCCTCTGGCTTGCTTGGGCCCCTAAATAGCTTAGGGGTGAAGTAACCAACTCGCTTGGGCAAGCAAGGTTACTTCAGGTTGGTGCAATAGCTCGCCTGGGCAAGCTGCAAATCAACCAAGTCCCCTTATTTCCTATAAATAGGCATGAGGATGGCTGAAGGAAGGGTTTAATTTTCAAACATTGAAAGGATTTAGTGAAATTAGAAGAGAAAAAGAAGAAAGAAGAGAAAAACGAGGCCGAGGCACTACCGAATTGCGATCGTAATCAACTTCTACATCGTTCTTCGTTCGGTGTTCTTCGTTCGTCGTCCAGTTAGTATTTATTTTAAGCATTGGAATACAATCTATGCACCCTTAGGGGTCCTCTTTGTTTCTTTGTACATCTTCATCTCATTCTTCTACCATCTGTAATCTCTTTTCTTCTTGTAAAGTGAGTTTTGACCGATCATTTACATCACAAATCATCTTTTAATGAGTTTGAAAGTTAATAAGTGAAACCAAGATAAAAATCAACATGTAATTGAGTTTTTATTGGCCTTAAGAAGAGGTGCATTCCCTCCTACTATGAAAAAGAGCTTATGGACAGGCTCCAAAGGCTTAGACAAGAGAGTATGAGTGTTGAAGAATATATATAACAAATGGAACTACTCCTTTTAAGAGCCAGACTTAGGGAGGAGGAAAGAACAAGCATAGCTAGGTTCCTTAGTGGGCTTAATATAGTGAGGGACAAGGTTGAACTCCTTCCATATAGGGACCTAGATGAGCTAGTCCAAATTTGTATAAGAGTGGAGTAACAACTTAAAAGAAAGCATTCTTCAAAATCTTATGGCTTTCACTCTTATCCAAGGAAGGACCAAGCCCAAGAATTTTGGGAGCTGCACCTTCAAAACCCAAGGAAGATAAGGGTAAGACCATAGAGAAATCCACCCCTAAGACTAGATCCCAAGAAAGTACTAGCAACATTAAATGCTTCAAATGTCTTGGGAGAGGTCACATTGCCTCTCAATGCCCTACAAAGAAAACCATGATTACGAGGGGTCAAGACATTTATAGTAGTCAAGAGGAGACTACTTCTTCCCTTTCCTTTAGTGGAAGTCAAGATGAAGTAAAGGGTGAAGAGTCTAGTGAGGAAGTCTACCCCTATGAAGAAGGTGACCTCCTAATGGTTAGAAGGCTCCTTGGAGGTCAATCTTGTAATCTATCTCAATCACAAAGAGAGAACATCTTTCATACTAGATGAAAAATCTTAGATAAAACTTGTTCTCTCATTGTGGATAGTGGATCTTGTTGCAATTGTTGTAGCACAAGATTAGTTTCTAAGTTGAACCCCATTATCATTCCCCACCCAAAACCTTATAAACTTCAATGGCTCAATGAGTAAGGGGAAATGATAGTTAACCAACAAGTGATGGTACCTTTCTTCATTGGGACATATAAGGATGAAGTTAATTGTGATATAGTTCCCATGGAGGCAGGGCATATTCTTTTAGGATGGCATCTTAGGGGCTGCACCTTCTAAGCCTAAAGATGATAAGAGGAAGGCAATAGAAAAGGAACCCCCTAAGGCTTGTATGCAAGAGAAGACTAGCTCTGTAAAGTGTTGTAAGTGTCTTGGAAGAGGACACATTGCTTCTCAATGCCCCACCAAGAAAACCATGATTATGAGAGGCCAAGAAATTTATAGTAGCCAAGATGAGGTTACTACTTCACCTTCATCTAGTAAAAGTGAAGAAGCAAAAGGAAAGTATCTAGTGAAGAAATCTACCCCCAAGAAGAAGGGGATCTTTTAATGGTCAGAAAGCTTCTAGGAGGCCAATCTTGTGACTTGACCCAATCTCAAAAAGAGAATATTTTTCACACAAGGTGTAAACTTTTTTATAACACATGCTCTCTCATTATAGATAGTGGTTCATGTTGCAATTGTTGCAGCACGAGATTAGTCTCTAAGTTGAGCCTTGCTATCACTCCCCATCCAAAGCCTTACAAACTTCGATGGCTCAATGAGCAAGTGGAGATGATAGTCAATCAACAAGTGAAAGTGGCGTTCTCCATTGGAACATATAAGGATGAAGTGATTTGTGATGTAGTTCCTATGGTGGCAGGACACCTTCTCTTAGGTAGGCCATGACAATTTGATAGGAAGATCATTTACAATGGCCTAACTAATGAGATTACCCTCACCCATCTTGGCACTAAATTTGTGTTGCATCCTCAAACACCGTCTCAAGTGGCCTGAGATCAACTAACTATGAAAGATAAGAGGGATGAGGAAGAAAAAACTAGAAAAACTAAAGAAAAAGGATAGTAAGGCCCTGTCTTCAAAGGCCAAGGGGAAGGAAAAAAAGGAATAATATTCCTCCAAGAAGATTGTTAAGAAGGAAAATTATTTTGCAACAAAGGGTGATATCAAAAGAGCACTCCTTCTTAAACAATCTTTCTACCTTTTACTATCCCAGGAAACATCCCTTACCACTGCCATACCTCTTGAGCTTGAGGTTATTCCCCAAGTAAAGGAGTTATTGGATGAGGGTTTGGTTCGTAAGAGCTTAACTCCTTGTGCTTTGTTGGTGCCCAAAATAGGTATTATGAGGCACCGAATCCCTATGATAGGTGGTATGATGAATGTGTTGAGTGGTGCAACCCTCTTTTGTAAAATCACCCATGCATCCAACATCTTCATGATTCACATACATAGGGACTCATTAGGTAGGTTTGTTCTTATTTTTAGTTTCAATACAAACTTAGGTGCTCGTATGGGACACCTTAGGTTTTTCGTACTTTTTGGTAGGAATAATCAACATGAAAATACAGAAAAAGGTATATTTTATTGCATTACTTTCCTTAATTTTTTTAATAATGATCAAGGGGTTCCCACGAACCCTAAGAGAATAAAGGTCATTCTTGAGTGGCCTACTCCACCAAGCATAAGGAAAATTTGGGGCTTCCATGACTTAACAAACTTTTACAAAAGGTTTGTCCCATATTTTTTTATACTTGTAGCACCATTCAATGAGTAGGTGAGAAACCATGTTCCCTTATGGGAAGATGCCCAGGAAGTGGGTTTTCAGACCTTACCTTACTCCAACATATGAAACAACACTAATATGTATGTTTTTATTCTTTTTACAGGTGTTGAGGGAAGAAGCTCAGAGTTTCAAGAACCTTTGGATTTGAGGTCAAATCCTTTTCAAGGGGGAGGGAATGATGCAATCCTACCCCCAAGGGCATTGGATAGAAGAATCCAAGAAGATTGGGCCAAAGATGTAAGAAAAGGCCCTGGGGTTCTCATGAGCCTTAAGGTAGATTTCAAGCCCATGGGCTAAGTATGAGCCCACTTATCTTTGTACATATTATATTAAGGTTTCATTATTTTTGGGCCTTGTATTTATGCTCCATAATGTAGGTAGGGAACTCTAGAAATGTAGGATATTTCAGCCCTTGTATTTTAGGGCACTTAGACTAGTTTTTGTATTAGGGGTAGTTTTGTAATTTCACATGTATTAAGTGAATATTTGATGTGTGTGTTGAGAAATAAATTTAATTGAATTTGGAGAAGCCCAATCCAATTAGATTTTAGAGGGGGAGGTGAGCATTTGCTTGCTACACCCCATTGCCACATCATATAGTCACACTTTGTGCATGTCCTTCATGCTTTACATGCCTCATGACAGCTAAACACACTTAGTGGAGAATCTTGGACTTGATCTTGGATTACTGGGCTGAACCATAGCTAAAATTCACTAATCATAATTAGTGAAATTTTGGCTCCAAAATTTGGCTCCACAAATTCAATTTCCAATTCAAGTGAAATTTGAATAGAAATTCAAATTTCCCTCCAATTTTGTGTGACACTTAGGCTATAAATAGAGGCCATGTGTGTGCATTTTTTCAACTTTGATCATTTGAGAATTACACTTCAAAGTTCAGACCTTATTTGAGGAACAAAATTTCATGCTCCTTCTCTCCCTTTCCCTCCACTCATCTTCTCCTACCTTCAAGCTCTTATCCATGGCTTCCTATGGTGGTGAGCTTCTTCTTGACTCATCTTCTCCTTGAAGTGGCATCTCCAATCATCTTTCTTCCATTTCCATTCCGCTGCCATTGATCTTCAAAAAGAAAAGGACTCCATTGATGAAGAAGATTCAAGGCCTACAAGCTCCACATGGAGCTACGTCAAATTCTCTCCACTTCTGAACATTGAGACCCCTTCAAACACCCCTAGGATGCCTATTTATAAGCAAAGGGTCACTTTGGGGAAGTTGCAGCTCACCCAGGTGAGCTAGGGTCTAGGAAAACAAAAGAAAATACCCTTTTGCCCCCCTTTTTTTTTGGTATTTTTCACATTCTTGATCAAAATTGATCGAGGCCGTACCCAAATCAAATAAACATTAAAATGCAGTAACTAGGAAGTGATCCTAGGTCGTTTCCCAACGAACAATGACTGACCAAATGTTCATAATATGCTTCGTTATAACAGTAACAATTGGGGGGGGGGGGGGGGGGGTTTGTTTGTGAATTTAAGAACAAGCAGATTGGAATACAAAATTAATAGTATTAAAAATGTGTTTTTTCCTCTGATTCAAAAGCCATTAGCTTATCCTAGGTTATGAGGATTTCACCCCTGGCAGTTAACCCATTAATCCAACCCTAATTTAATTTACTAAGCGAAAATCAATTTAAGGTTGTCAATATGTGATTAAGCAACACATACACCAATTAACCCCTTGTTCATTAAGCACGAACATAATTTAACCACAGTGGCAATTAATTGAACACGAAGCGTGCACAAATTAACAGAACACATGTGCGTTAATTGGTGAAGGGAAAACCGATAGGAGAGCAACAATAAAAACAGAACCTCAAAGAGAATTATGCTTTATCCTCAGAGGGAAACAACACTAGAAATTTAGCCTTCCATAAGTTCAACAAAAGCAGAAAACATAAATGAAGCTAAAGGCAGAAAACGAAAATGAAGCTAAAGGCAGGAAACGAAAATGAAACTAAAGGCAGAAGAAGGAACAAAAACGAAATTGTAATTAGAAGCAGAAAATGGAAAAATGCATTCACATGAACAGTAATACAAAGCTCAAAACGTAAAACCCTAAAACTCCTAAATAATAGAATAATCTTTACAAGAATCCCAAGGCTACTATTTATAAGGGTCACTCAAAGTCACTGGGCCTTATTACATTATTTTGGCCTAAAACGAAATAAAAATAACTGAATGCAATAAAAAATGAAATTAGACAAAATCTAATAAAATTGTCTGCTCTCTTCAAGTCCAATCTGGCTCAGCCCAATAGCTTATAATTATCCTGAAATTGAATTAAAAACACCAAATTAGTCAAGTGGGCCCAATTGATAAAACTGAATAATAAATTTAACAATTAGAGTAAATTAGTAATTAAATTGGTGACAAAAAGGGTTAAGAAATAAGAGAAAATAATGGCACATCAAAATGCCCCATACTTAGCCTTTTGCACTCCTGGGCAAAATGAAACAAAGAACAAAATCCAAGGATATCAAAGAGAGACAAACAAAAACATTTACATATTTCTCAATGAACATCAAGGAATGAAAGGAATGGGTAACATCTAACATGAAGAGATCCAAAGAGTCAAGACATTCATGAAAATCATCCAAGCAACCCAATCATGACAAAATAGTTAATCAGCTTAAGTGATAAAGCCTCACAAAATATACACTTTATCTCTCAAGTGTCTAGGCTACTATTTACCCTCAAAGCACCCATGAAAACCAACACCACATAAACTTGGCAAGATTCTAAAATTGACAATCAACCCATAAACACAAGCACATGAGGATCAAAAGGTCTTTTAAGGTTGTAATGGGGCCAACTCAACTTTATTGCTTTTCTTTTTCTTTTTCTAATTGATTCAACTTGATTTTTTTTTGAAGCGTAGCATTTGAGAAATAGCATATCATTCAGCATGTCCAACATTTAACCAATATACAATGTACATCAAGTATCGCCCAAAATACATCATGAAGCATAGCCAACAAAACATGTTATCCAATGAAACAAAACCCCCCACACTTATTCCCAAAACAATTCCAAAGCTCCAAAATTCCTTAAGGTTAAGGTGAGATCATGGTTTTTCACTTAAGGTTTGTAATGAGCTTCAAAATAAAGAAAGGGAAACATAGGCTCAAAGGGCTATCAAAGGAATTAATTCAAGGTAAGTCCATTTGGCTAGAGGCTTATAAGAACAAAATTGCCTAAATCATTTCCAAATATGCATGTGAACTAGAAGCATCAACAAGAATCAAGCCAAGGCTATTGTGCAAGCAATCAATGGGGCAAAACACACCAAATGATTATGATGATGGCTCAATTTCTCACAAAGGTAAACTTATCACTTTAAAATTGAGCTTTCAAAACTATCATGACATGTAGAGGAAAAACAAGGATTTCGAATCACAAAATGTCAAGAGACTTTTATTTTCAAAACAATTACCCATTACTTGAACATAACCTATAATTCAAAGAAAAAAAAAAGCAAAGTTGAACATACAAACAAAATTGACCTAAAATATTAAACTAGAAACCCAACAAAACTAACAAAATTAACAAATCCAACAAAACTAGCAAAACCAAAGAACACTCCCCCCATACTTAAACAACACATTGTCCTCAATATAGCACAATTAAAAGATTAAAAGCAATTAAACCATCAAATAGAATCGGACAAGTGTAATAAATGAAAAGAAGGAGATAGGAAAAGAAGAACTCCCCAAGTCATGGTGGAGGAAAAGTAGGGTGGATTAAGGAAGTCTGTTCCACCACTGCGTCCACTAAAGAAGGGTTTGTGAGGAATGACTTAAGTTGGTGTCCATTGACCTTGAAGCTCTTGTTTGTGGAGTCGCTTTTGATCTCAACTCTACCATAAGGAAAAACATTAGTAACAACAAAAGGACCAATCCACTTAGACCTCAACTTACCACTCATGAGTCCAAGCCTGGAATTATACAATAACACTTTTTGCCCAACCATGAAGTCCTTCTTAATTATCATGCTATCATGGAACTTCTTGGTCTTTTCTTTGTAGAACTTGGCATTCTCATACACTTCTAGGCGGATCTCATCTAACTCACTCAATTGCAACTTTCTTTCCTCACCAGCTTGATCCATAGAGAAGTTACAGGTCTTCACTGCCTAGTATGCTTTATGCTCAATCTCCACTGGAAGATGACATGCCTTTCTAAAAACAACCCGGTAAGGAGACATTCCTATGGGTGCTTTGTAGGCAGTCCTATGTGCCCAAAGAGCATCATCAAGCTTGGTACTCCAATCTTTCCTGCTTGGCTGCACAATCTTCTCTAAAATTCTCTTGATCTCCCTGTTAGAAATTTTTGCCTGTCCATTGGTTTTGGGGTGGTATGGTGTGGATACCCTGTGCACAATCCCATACTTTTTAAGCAAGGCATGCATTGATTTGTTGCAAAAATGGGTTCCTTGATCACTAACGATTGCTTTAGGTACTCCAAACCTGCAAAACAGATTAGATCTAACAAAATCTACAACAACCTTAGCATCATTAGTTCTAGTAGGCTTAGCTTCTACCCATTTTGAAACATAATCAACTGCAAGGAGAATATAAACATAACCAAAAGAGAAAGGAAAAGGGCCCATGAAATCTATGCCCCAGACATCAAACACCTCACAGAATAGCATGAGTTGCTGAGGCATTTGTTGTCGCCATGTAAGTGCACTTCCTGCTCTCTGACACTGCTCACAAGTGCTACAAGTCTTCCACGCATCTTTAAAGATGGTGGGCCAATAAAAGCCACAGTCAAGCACTTTGCGAGTTGTCCTTTGAACACCCAGAAGACCTCCCAGTGCAGAAGAATGACAGAACTACAGGATTGAGTTAGTCTCATGATCTGGAATGCATCGTCTAATGACTTGATCCCTGCACAATTTCCACAAGTAGGGGTCATCCCAAATAAAATGCTTAGCATCACTTTTAATTTTATCTTTTTGAGCCTTAGATGCTAAGGGAGGAAAAACAGAAGCAACTAAATAATTTACAATGTTAGCAAACCAGGGAGTAGAAAAAGAATCAGAAATACTATACAATATATACAAATGATCATCCGGGAAATCATCCCGAATGGGTGAGTCCTCATCAGACACACGTTCGATCCGACTCAAATGATCAACAACTAAATTTTGTGCTCCGCTCCTATCACGGATCTCCAAGTCAAACTCTTGGAGCCAGAGCATCCATCGGATCAACCTAGGTTTTGAATCAGACTTCTTCAACACGTACTTTAGAGCTGCATGGTCAGTATAAACAATAATGCGAGTACCAAACAAATAAGAACGAAATTTTTCAAGAGCAAAAACAATGGCTAGTAGCTCTTTCTCAGTAGTAGTGTAATTCGCTTGGGCAACATCTAAAGTCCTAGAAGCATAATATATCACCCTAGGCAATTTATCAATTTTCTGAGCAAGGATAGCCCCCAGTGCATAGTTTGATGCATCACACATAACCTCGAAAGGGGCTGTCCAGTCGGGTGCCTGGATGATGGGGGTGGTAGTCAGTGCTCTTTTGAGGCAATCAAAAGCCTCTTTGCATTTATCATTAAAGTCAAACTCCACCTCCTTTTGCAACAAGTTGGATAGTGGAAGGGCTACTTTGCTAAAATCTCTTATAAAGTGCCTGTAGAATCCTTCATGACCAAGAAAAGATCGCACCTCTCGCATTCAAGAGGGGTAAGACAATTGTGAAATAACAAAATTTTTTGTAGGATCTACTTCAATGCCCTTATTGGAAATAATGTGGCCTAAAACTATACCTTGCTCAACCATAAAGTGACATTTTTGAAAATTTAGAACAAGGTTAGTTTCAATGCATCTATTCAAAACTTTTTCCAGACTATCCAAACAAACATCCAAAGAGGATCCATATACAGTGAAATCATCCATAAACACCTCTATGCAATTTTCTAAAAAATCACTGAAAATACTGATCATGCACCGCTGGAAGGTACCAGGGGCATTGCACAGGCCAAAAGGCATCCTCCTATAGGCAAAAGTGCCGAAGGGGCAGGTGAATGTGGTCTTTTCCTGATCCTCAAGAGCAATAGTGATTTGCATATAACCAGAAAAACCATCAAGGAAACAGTAGTGAGATTTACTTGCCAGGCGTTCAAGCATCTGGTCAATGAATGGCAGGGGAAAATGGTCCTTTTTGGTAACCTGGTTCAGTCTCCTATAGTCGATGCAGACTCTCCAACTGTTCTGCACCTGAGTAGGAATCAACTCCTCCTTCTCATTTTTTATCACGGTGAGGCCGGCTTTCTTCGGGACTACCTGGACGGGACTTACCCATTGGCTGTCGGAGATAGGATAAATGATTCCAGCTTGCAAAAGCTTGGTTACCTCCTTCTTCACTACATCAAGAATCACCAGGTTGAGTCTTCTCTGTGGCTGCCTTACTGGTTTAGATCCATCCTCTAAATTTATCCGATGCATACATGTGGATGGGCTAATACCAGGAATGTCCGCCAGGGTCCAGCCTATAGCCTTCTTATGCTTCTTGAGAACTGATAATAGCTTCTCCTTTTTCTCATCAGCAAGGGAGGTAGATATAATTACTGGAAAACTTTTGCTATCATCCAAGTAAGCATATTTCAAATTTGATGGCAGAGGCTTCAATTCTGGTGTGGGCGGCTGGATAGTGGTAGAAAGAGATGGTTTCTCAGCCTGTACCTCATAAAGAAAGTCAGATGTATATGAACTTCCTGAAGCATGGTTAGTTCTATTTGACTCTAGAAAATCAATCTCAAGAGGTAAAACATCACCAGACATGTAATCAATATCAAATTCAGATTCACTCTCAGCATCAAATTCAGACGTATGATGAAATACAAATTCAGATTCAATGCATGAAGAGTGACAGACATGCAGATTAGAATGAAGATCAGTCATGTATTCATCAACAATATGGTCAATAATTTCAGCACGGAATACAGAAAGATCTTCAGATGGGTGTTTCATAGCATCGACAATATCAAAATGAACAGTTATATCACCAAACTCCATAGATAGTGTGCCTACATATACATCTATCTTAGTTGTCATACCCTAATTTCGTCCGGGGACTATTGCTTGATGGCATGCAACCTTTGATTGACCGCTTCGAGGTACTTGGCACCCTTTGTTGCACAATATGTGAAGTCCCGAGACGTGACGGAAATCAAAAGGAAGCGTTGTTACGCAATCCGTGAAATTCCGTAACGTGCCAGAAATCAAAAGGAAGTATTGTTACGCAATCCGTGAGTTTCTGTAACTCTTCGAAAGCTAAAAAAGGAGTAATTATATGATCCGTAAGGTTCCGTAACCTTACGAAAAGAAAACAATTATCGTTACGAAATTCGTAAAGTTTCGTAACGTTACGGAAAAAGAATCACCAAAAAAAGTAAAGGGGATGTATTTAGTAAAATGGGGGTGCAAATAGTAATTTTCGAATCTGGGCCCTTCTAGAGGTTTCTGGGCAATTTCTTACTTAAGGTGGAAGCAACCTAGCTTGCCTGGGCGAGCTAGGTGGCAACCACCTCCCCCGTTTTGTTAAAAAATGGGCTTTCGGGACACCCGTAATGCTTCCGTAAAATTCCCATAACCCTAAATAAGCATATTTCACTTAATATGGGTGAGAAGGAAGAGAAAAAAGAAGAAAATCAAGTCCTATAGGTTTCTGTAACTTTTCCATAAAATTATGAAAGAAGGGGGTGAACTTATAAAAAAATGGGGGGGGGGGGGGTGCAAATAGCAATTTTGAAATTTGGCCATCCAGAGTATTTTCGAAGCTGGATTGCTTCTCCAGGAAGCAACCCAGCTCGCCTGGGCGAGCTGGGCGACAACCTCCTCCCCCTCTTTCCTATAAATAGGCTGAAGGGGGTTGTTCTAAGGGTCCCGGATCCCCCTGGTGATGTATTTCAGCTGTTTTGGGTGAAAAAAATTGTTTCCGTGAAGAAAATCCAAGCCGAGGTGCTTCCGTAACGCTTCCGAGATGTTTCCGTAAGCAAATCCGTGAAGGTTTTCCTCTGTTATTCACCGTTCTTCGTTCTTCAATGGGTAAGTTTCCAAATCCGAGACTTTTAATTCATTTCTTGTTTCTTGGATTTCATTTTTATTTCGTTCAATTTCGGTTTCTTTTCTTCCGTTTTTGATGAGCTTTAACCGATCGTTTAAGCCGTTTTCTTGCCTAATCAAAAAATAAAATAAATTTCCACTGATCATTTGAATTGTAATATCCGTTAATTTCTATTAAAATGAAATCCGACCATTCGGTCGTTCCTTAACCACGTTGGAAATAAAAAAAGAGGTAAATAATAATATAATAATCAAAAAATACCTTTTAGTAAAATAAAGCGGAAAAATCAATCGGACGTTTCTCTTTGGGATTTCTCTTTCTTAATTGAATTGACTAATAACTAAAGTGAAACTAAGGCTAAAATCAACCCTCAAAGTCAAGCTCGTCCACAAAAAATCACTAAAAAGGATTTGAAAGTTCAATATCTCAGTTTTTCTTACCAAGTAAATGGATCATTTTTAAGGTCCAACGCCTTAAAATGATCACCTTCCAAGTAAAAAGAATCGCTTGATTCACCCTTAAAAAGAACTGCGTAGGTCTGATTTCCTCTTCGATGGAGGGTACGTAGGAGCAAGAGCCCCGCTTTTGTCGACCTTAAAAATAAAAAGAAATAAAAGTTAAGGTAACACAATTTCCACAATTCTAAAAATAAGGCTGTTGTCCTTTGAGACAAACGTGAGAGGTGCTAATACCTTCCTCAAACGTAAATACAACTCCCGAACTTGGAATATTCTTTATGACCGGTTTCCTTCGGTTTTTCCGACGTTTTCCACAAATAAACGTTGGTGGCGACTCCGTGCATCTTTCCTCCTTTGGAAAGCGCACCCGTGAGCCTCGCCTCGCTCGCCCGCATAAGGGAAGGTTGCGACAGTTGGCGACTCCACTGGGGACTATTTTTGTGAGTTAGGCCTATTTTAGGAAAGTGTGGAATTGTGAAACTTTTGTGTGTGCGTTTTTCTTGAACTGTGTAAAAATAATAAATGCTGTCTTTTCCACATTTTTACAATGCATTCTAAGCACCCACGGGTTTGAGTAAAAAAGGGGCCCTATACCTGGGTCCATGGGAATCTAAGGAGTGGAGGTGAATCTATGGTCATGTTAGGTCTCCGACTTGCTTGATAATAGTGAAACCTCGTCTAGAGCTTTCTCTCTTTATAATGTGTTTTTGCTGGTATTCCATACCGCCGCAATATTATTATCTTGAGTGATGATACCTCTAGAAAACAGCCATGTGAGATATGGATCATTGGGAGTATTTATTAGAGACCCCTAGATATTATCCTATAGGTCCCTAAAATAGGGGCACGAAGCGAACACGCTGCGTGCCTTTTAAACACTGTCATGCATATAACCTAAAGGTCATGTACGCCTTTGTTGTATGATTATTTGAGGATATTGCCATGCTGTGTAAATCCCCCTGTTGCGCTTTTGCGCATCTGCATCATGTCATCACACATGCGTTGTATGTGGGTCTCGTCTTTTGTCATGGGAAGTCGGAAGATCCATATCGTCTTCTTAACTGCACACATGGGGCACTGCGCCCCCAAATGTGCAAGTAAGTAGAGATGATTTTCCGGGCTCTCGTGTCCGTAAATGCATTCATATCATGCATCGCATAAGCATCTCTTCATGGCATCATAATGAACATATCGTTCCTACATTTGTCCGTTATCATATTCCAGCATCACATTTTACATGAGTCATTGCATCATCATGCATATGTGTTCAACAAACTTTTTTGATCTACAAATTGCATACTAATTGTTTTCATGTTTGCTCATGCGTGACCCTTGCGTTTTCCCCTGCAAGACAAAAACAAAAAAAGAAAGCGCGAAAATTCACGCTGCATTCTTAGTTGCATATATTCGGTACCATGAGCCAACCATGTTGGAATCATAAACCCATTTCACTTAAAAACAAAATGATTGAACATGGTACCTAATGCATGGTTAACTAAGAAAGGATGTTTCTTCGGGCATCTCAATCTCATAATTACATTTTCCATGCATAGCATGCGTATTCCTGAGTCTTTCATCCCTATGAAATGTTGATGAAGTATTGGCAATCAAAATTGCCATTCCCCGGGTTATGGGGTTGAACCAAGCTCGTGCTTTTACGAAAAGGTTCATCGAGTCAAGTTGAAGTATGGAAGTAACCATCTTGCAAAAAATTGGGGCAAAAGATGGATCGTGTTACATCGTTGCTTCGTCTACTGCCAAACACATTTAGGGTTGTCAATGTCCCTGTTACTTCCAACACTATTGCTAAGGTGAACCCGATGCCCCCATTTGGCCTCAACCAAATGAATCATCCAACGTTAGATATGGTAGGCAAAGATTTGGGAAGTAGGGACGACCCCCATGATGTGCAAAATCAAAACAAGCACGCCTTCCCGCCATATGGCCTGCCTCCCAACTTTACACCACCCAATGTGGCGTACACTCCTAATGAGGATGTCAATAACTCCACTCCTATACCCATTGAGAGCCAGCAACCCCAAACTGATCATGCACATGTCTCTTAAACCGTGGGGGAGACACATGAAATTCCCCAACACAATCTAGCTGACTTCGAGCCTTGCCTCGGATATGCCACTGAAGGGCAAGCAGTTGGTGGTATACCCTTACAAAACCCTTTGGAGGGCCCTCAGTATCATCCTCAGCTACACCTCTTGCATTCCACAACAAGTAAAAACCCTCATGCTATGGCAGAAATGGGAAAGTTGGATCATCTAGAGGAAAGGCTCAGGGCCATTGAAGGAGGTGAAGATTATGCCTTTGCTAACCTAGAAGAGTTGTTCCTAGTACCCAATATCATCACCCCTCCCAAGTTCAAGGTGCTGGACTTTGACAAGTACAAGGGGACTACTTGCCCCAAGAACCATCTAAAGATGTATTATCGGAAGATGGGGGCATACGCAAAAGATGAGGAATTGCTGATACATTCCTTCCAAGAAAGTCTTACTGGGGTAGCTGTTACCTGGTACACTAACTTGGAACCTTCCCGAGTCCATTCTTGGAAGGACCTAGTGGTTGCCTTCGTTAGGCAGTGTCAGTATAATGTCTTCGGATAGGATGCAACTACAGAACATGTGCAAAAAGGGGGCACGAATCTTTCAAAAGAATACGCCCAAAGGTGGAGAGACCTGGCAGCTCAAGTAGCACCTCAATGACGGAGAAAAAAATGATGACAATGATAGTAGACACATTACCAGTATTCTACTATGAAAAGATGGTGGGCTACACACCTTCAAGCTTTGATGATATGGTCTTCACCGACAAAAGGATCAAAGTGGGTCTAAAAAGAGGCAAATCTGATCATCATGCTTTGATCAATGCCAAAAAAAAAAAAACAAGGGCAAATGAAGAGGGTGAGAATGAGGGAGAAGCCCATGCTGTGACTGCCATTCCTATACAGCCAAGTTTCCCACCAACCCAACAATGTCATTACTCAGCCAATAACAAACCTTCTCCTTACCCACCACCCAGTTATCCACAACGGCCATCCCTAAATCAACCACAAAGCCTGTCTACCGCACTTCCAATGACGAACACCACCTTTAGAACAAACCAAAACACCAACCAAGAAATGAATTTTGCAGCAAAAAAGCCTGTAGAATTCACCCCAATTCCGGTGTCCTATGCTGACTTGCTCCCATATCTACTTGATAATTCAATGGTAGCCATAACCCCAGCCAAGGTTCATCAACCTCCATTTCTCCGAGAATACGACTCGAACGCAACATGTGCTTGTCATGGAGAGCCCCAGGACATTCCATTGAGCATTGTAGGGCCCTGAAGCGTAAGGTGCAAGGTCTAATTGATGCGGGCTGGCTGAAATTTGAGGAGGATTGCGTGTAAATCCTAACATTGGCAAGAGATGCCACACATGGGGAAATTTTGAAAGCTGTTGTTAGATGTCTCTAATGACTCATCAGGATTTTCAAGTTTATACCATTATTGTAAACCACAGTTACAATGCTAAATAAAATGGATAAATTTGATATCTTTGTCCCTCATCCTCTCACAAACGCATCTGTGCTTATTCAACTTCCACTGGAATGTGGGTGCAAGCCATTGGTTTGTTTGCTCGAGCGACATGCGCTCCTGAGTGCTGACTTCCAAGACCGTTCAATCAGAAATTACTCGTCTTGCATGTTGGTGGGGGTGCCGTAAAACAACGAGTAAAGTTCAAAACAAATAAGTTTCAAAAAGAAAAAGAAAAAAAAAGCATTTGATTGACTGTGTTTTCAAGACGTTCATGTGACCTCATTTTATCATTCCGGAAAGTTTGTCTTTTTAGAGAGAAGTGAGTTATCAAGAATAGGATGTTGGACAAATGGCCTCAGTTATTTTAAGAAGGGGAGTGGGGTTGAATTAAGATATATAGACTATTCCCCAATTAAACTTTCACTCTTTATTTTGGATTAACAATGCACCCTTAACGTTAATTACTCAAAAGACAATTCAAAATAAACTTCTTTAAAGCAAAAGATAAATAGCAATAATCAAAAGAAGTTTAAGGGAAGAGAGGAATGCAAACTTGATTTATATTGGTTCGACCACTTCCCATGCCTACGTCTAATCCTCAAGCAACCCACTTGAGATTTTCCACTCTCTTTGTAAAACTCCTTCTACAAAGTCTGAACCACACAGGGACAACCCTTCCCTTGTGTTCAGGAATCCTCTACAACAAGAGACCTGCGGTCTCTTAATCCCTTTTCAGAAATAAGAAGAAGAGAAGAAGAAATCTCTCTTAAAAGAGATAGATTGTACAATGAAGATCAATCAAAATTCCTTATTGAATATGCAAGTGGTTGACCAAGACATTTCAGTTCAGAAAAACTCTTAATCTTTCGAGAGGATAAAACTTTTTGGGCAATGAAAACTATCTTTAAATTCGTGTTTCCAAGTCACCTTTGATGGCCATTCATAAAACATTTGAATAGAGGTGACTCTTGGAAATTATTTTCTGAAAATCCCCTTTGGTAATCGATTACAAGACTTGTGTAATCGATTACAGGTTTTAAAAATTTGAATTAAAACATTCAATAAACTGCTGGTAATCAATTACCATCCACGTGTAATCAATTACACGTTATAAATTTTGAATTCAAATTTCTAGTGACTGTTATAAACATTTTCAGCTGCTGGTAATCGATTACCAGATAGCAAATCTCAATTTGAAATGATAGAATTCTTTGGTCAAACCTTTTGTTTTTTCAATTTGGAAACTTCTTCCTAAAGATTCTAGAGATCAACTTGATCATATATCTTGATTTTCTTGGATTCTTGTCTTGAATAAAACTTAGAAGCACTTGATCCTTTAGCATCATCAAGACATCAAAACATCTTGCTTCTACATAGGAGTCATTTGACTTAATCCATCAACTGAAAAATCCTTCAACTATTTCTCGTCCTTGGAAAATTCTTTTTGCAAGAATCAACTGCTTCTTTCATTCTTCCTCACTATGAGGTTGTGAAAACAAGACAACAATTGGTACCTCTAAGCCCTACACTGGGGCAATGAAAGGCACCATGCATAAGCCTCAAATGAACCTAGAGGCAGATTAGAAGTTCTCACCCAATAGGTTCCTTGCTACAAGGTCATGACGAAAGACAACGATTGTACCTCAAAGCCTTACACTGGGGCAATGAAAGGCACCATGTAAAAACCTCAAGTGAACCTAGGGGCAGATTAGAAGTTCTCACCCAATAGGTTCCCAGCTACAAGGTCATGACGAAAGATAACAATTGGTACCTCAAAGCCTTACACTGGGGCAATGAGGGGCATCGTGCATGAGCCTCAAGTGAACATAGGGGCAGATCAAAAGTTCTCACCCGTCGATGTTTTTAAACAAGAAAAAAAGGGGGGAGACAAACCCTGGAATTTCAATAGATTGATTAAACGTCAAACGGCTCCATTGTCGTCACTCCAAAATGGTCAAGTGACTAAATCAAACAGAACATACACTCTGAGGGAGTTCCCGGAGAGATTTGCAAAAGATAGGATAAGGTTGCATGAATTACCACCTTTTTCAAAAGGACAGTCAATCTGTGTTTTCCAAAAAAATTAAATCAAAATCAAAATCACAAAATAGGTAAAGAATGTCATGAACATTGTACAAACTTTCCATTGCATTGCATTGTTTCATATGAGGTCAGCATTACCAAATTTCACGACAAAGGTTGCATGCGTCTGCATCCTTAAAAATCATGTTAACTGCATAGATTTCCTACATCTCGTGTCCAATCTTTTTGGATGATCGACCCTCTCGATGAGTCGATCTCTTGCTTTCTCATAAAGGTGAACCCTTGGGTACTAGTACCTATCACCTTTAGAGGACTATATGTCCTTGCCATCAGAGGACTGCACATCCTCGCCTGCAGAGGGCTGCATGCCCTCGCCTTTAGAGGGCTACGCGTCCTCATTTTCAGTGTGCTCCATATCCACACCTTAAGAGAATATAAGGTACTTTTCCCTTAGATGCTTCACCGAGACTTGCGCTCCCGGTTAAGGGGCCAGTAGTTTCCTTTTATCAGTTCTTGGGCCACCCCCTGATATTGGAGGGCGACCAACTGTGCGAGAACATCTAGAAAGGGAGGCTATCACACATCTACTATGCATACCGGGGAAAGATTTCACCCGTGCCGCTGCAAAAAGACGAGTGTGGATCATGCGCACCAACATGACCACTCTTACATGGATATGGATGACGTTGCTATTTAGCAACATTCTGCCCAGTGACCACAATGCCAATCTCCCCCTGAAAATGTATCAGTTGGTCTGTGCCATCATGACATAGGTAAGTATGCACGTGACTCAATTGATTTCTGATGTCATCTATTGTTTGCAGGGATCGCGCCCACAAGACACCCAGTAGACCCGAAGAAGTCCAACAAAACCCTGGGGTTTCCAGCTCTGGTTACGGGCCTCTGTCAGTCCTACAGGGTGCCCGTCCCCCCCAGCAAGGTCATGCCATCGTGACATAGGTAAGTATACATATGGTTCAACTGATTTATGATACCATCTATTGTTTGCAGAAATCGCACCCACAAAGACACCCAGTGGACCCGGAGAAGTCCAGCAGGGCCCTGGGGTTTCCAGCTCTGGTTACAGGCCTCTGTAGTCCTACAGGGTGCCCATTCCCCCTAGCAAGGTCACGTCATCATGACATAGGTAAGTATGCACATCGCTCAACTGATTTCTGATTTCATCTATTGTTTGCAGGGATCGCGCCCGCAAGACACCCAGTGGACCCGAAGAAGTCCAACAGGGTCTTGGAGTTGCCAAACTCTAATTACGGGCCTCTGTCAGTTCTACGGAGTGCCTGTCGCCCCCAGCAAGGTCATCAGGCCCCTTACTATTCGAGCTTTCATCAAGAAGTACTGCGTCCCCAGGTAGGCGCAGGGCGAAACACCACAGCAGCCCGGGGATGGCCGGCAGCGGGCAACAGACGCACCGCCATCACCTCTAGAGTTCATCTCAGCTCATCCACAAAAAGGTTAGAACGTTGCTTACGACCCATGGCCGACCAATAGGCGACCAAGTCCAAAGCCAAAGGTAAGCAAGGTGCTAGGTCCGTGGCCGACAAGTCATCATGCGTCCAGCTCAAGACGTTAAAGAAGCACTACTAGGAGGCAACCTAGAACCTTTTAAATCTCTGCTTGTTATTTGATCACTTTTGTTTCTCAAGTCATAGCAGGACACACCTAGTTGCTCATGATCCTAGGAATTTATAAAAAAACAAGCACAAGCTCGGAAGGTAGTCATACCTCACAAATATATATATATATATATATATATATATATATATATATATATATATATATATATATATGTATGTATGTATGTATGTTTAGGTAGAAAGATACCTTGGATATGCATGTACGTAGCAAAAAATACTTCACAAAATATATATATATGTATGTTTAGGTAGAAAGATACCTTGGATATGCATGTATATAGCATAAATATCTCACAAAACATATATATGTATGTTTAGGTAGCAAGATACCTTGGACACGCATGTATATAGCAAAATACCTCACGAAAATATACGTATGTTTAGGTAGCAAAATACCTCATGAAAAAAAAGAGAGCGAGGAAGAAAAGAAAAAGAAGGAAAAAAAATATAGAAAAAAAAATAATAATAAAAAATAATAAAAAGTTGTCTAGCTAAAAAGCAACATGCTTGTGAAAAGAGATAATTTCCAACTTTCCTTTGAAAGATTTTACTGATCTTAACTAGTTTTTGAAAAAAATGTGTATACACTTGAAGAGTGAAAGCTGTGAAAATTTTCCGAACGCCCAAAATGGACTCGGATGAATGCATAATTTGATAAAAGAACATATTTTGGAAACACTGGGTTGACTTAAAATAGAGAAAATGAATCCTGAGCCCTAGTGTCACATGACCATAAAAACTTGATGCTTGAGTGTCCACATGGGTGCATACATGACCAGTTTTGCATAAAATTTCCTAATAATCATTGTTGCATGTATATCATGGAAATAATGTGGGACATCCCCTTTATCCCCGAACCGTTGGCCAAACCCTGACATATATCATGACCAGCTGTTCTGCAAGCCTTGAGCCAAAATCCCAACTTATCATAAACCTTGACCCATGGTGAGAATGTCAATCCTTACCCTCGGAAGAAAACAAAAAAAAAAGAAGAAGAAAAAATAAAGAAAATTCCCAATCAAAGAGGGGGAGAAAGGAAAAAAAAAAAAAGAAAGTTCCCGATCAAAGATCAGAAGAAAACAGAAGAAATATACAGAAAGGTCTTTGGACCAGACAATATCTGAACAATACAGAATTGCCACCAAGTAAACAAGAAAAAGGAAACCACGACCTAAAGTGGTCCTCTCCCTTTGATTGCCGACAAAATCCTGTGTGCTAGCGACTTTCTCGCCACGCACTAAACAAAAATAGAAGAGGAAAAGGCAAAAACACTCAAAGCCAAATTCCCCACCTAAAAACCATTCCCAAAATAAGTCCTATTGATCCATGATCATGCATGTAATCTTTGATTTGATAGGAATTGATTTGCAAAATCAAGTCATGACATATCTATGGTTCGGAATTAGGATAAAACACTTACCTATGTGAGATTGATACACTTTGAGTGATTTTCTCCTGTCTTTGTTGGACCCAGTGTTTCCTCTATATGGTCGTTTAGAAACGAAATGCTAACATCCAAAATCTCATTTATGGTTATGAGAAAATTTCATCAGCATACTCTCCTTCCCCGATAGACACATCATTTTTCAAAAAAGAAAAGAAAAGAAAAGCATATGTTGCTCTGATCAGTTGGAAGTTTTGTCTCTTTACTAAAGCATGTTCACATTTTAGTGAAGAAAACACCGAGACTATTTTTAGTCTCACAGTTATCAAGAACTACGTAGGTCTGAGTTCCTCATCACAAATTGAGGATACGTAGGAGCAAAAGCCCTGCTTTTGTCGACCACCCCACTTTTTGTTACCGTGTCCCAAGAGTCTAGTGGCATGCGGAGCCACATGACCGTGGGATCCCCATATTCATGTTCTTTTTATGTTTCATCCTTTATCATTTACATGTTATTTTATTTCTATGACTTGAGGGACTAACGTTTGTTTTTTGTTGTTGCAATTGTCATTTGTTTTGTGCATATATTTTGTTTGGACTATTGCGTTAGTGCTTACTTCGTTGTTGTCAATAGTGTTTTTTGAAATTCCAGAACCGTGTAGAGTTTTTCATTTAGGAACGTTGTCCTAAAAATAAAATGAACAAAAAATCATGATAACGCCAAAAATAAAGCATTGTGAGCGAATGTCGTGTCTATGTATACAAAGAAAAGAAAAGAGTTTTTTATATATGTAAAAGAAAATGTGTATAGAAGGATTTTGTGTGTGTAAATAATGTGTGAAAAGAAATTCTTGTGTGTGTGAGCGACGAGTGTATATAAAGAAACTTTTGTATAAACTACGGGTGTGTGTTTGAAAAAACGAAAAAAGAAATCTTTGAACATGAATAGGGTTTGTATATAGACCGTGTTGACGTAAAGAGAAAGATTTTTAATGCATGTGTACAGAAAAAGTTCGTCATGTATAGGAATGTCGGTGTACAAAGAAAAGTTTTTCTCATAGAGGGCAATGGATGTATAGTTTTTGTGAACATAAAAGATGAAACAGAAAAGGAAAAAGAAAGAAAGACCTCGAAGGTCGGCATGTTATGGTTAGGAAGCATAAATCATTCGTAGAGAGCAAACATATCTTTTGGAAACAAGGGACTGACGCTAAGAGTTTATTTTCCTGAATAACCGAGATAAGAATGGATGGATTCATTGAACTGATGAAAGAACATAATTTGGAAACGTTGGGTCTGTTTGTGTAAATTCCCAACCGTAGTATCACAATGCCATAAACGGGATGCTTGAGTGCCCACCTGGCTGTGTCCATGACTGATTTTGCATGTTGTTTCCAAATCATCATTGTTGCGCATGCCTTGTGGAAATAATATGGAAGTTCAACCCGAGACCGACACCTTGACCCACGAATTTGTTTTGCCCCAGATATCAAGATCGGGCTCCCACGATAAAAGACCCCGTTGAGACACAACCTTAGACTACTTTGAACCTTGGCCTATAAAAATAATCCTCATCCTTTCCCCCGAAGCAAAGGACAGCGGAATCTCCTCAAGGGAGAGCAAATAACGAATGCTAAAACCTGATTTCCCAAAGAAAGAAAAGGAGAGGGAGAAATGAAAAGAAAGAAAAGGAAGAAATGAAAAGAAAGAAAAGGGAAAAATGAAAAGAAAGGAAAAGAAGGATTCCCGATCAAAGATCAGAAGAAAGTAAAAAAGGAAAAGATCGGAGGAAAACAGAGTAATTCCCGATCAATGAAAGAAAGAGAACAGAAGATCTTCAGACCAGATAAATTTTCGGCAAGGTAAATGACTGCTGGCAAAGGAAAACCCATTTTTTGGTGGTTCTTCCTTTGGGATTGCCATTCAAAGTCATTCTCGACTGGCGATATCCCATCCCACTTAAACAAAGAGGAAAAGACCGAAACACCCAGTTTCCTCTCCAAAAACACTACCCTCGAGAAAATCCTATTGATCCGTGATCGTGCGTGTGATCTTTTGATTCGATAGGAAATCGCGTGCAAAATAAAGTCATGGTGCAGTTATGGTTTGGGATTAGGGTAAAACACTTGCCTGTGTGAGTTTTTATACACTATGAGTGATTTATTCCCAATTTCAGCTTAACCCGATGTTTCCCCTGAATGTTCATTTAAAAGCTAAATGTTGACATCCTGCCCTTCATTTTCGGTTACAAGGAAAATTACCTTTGGTACGGGTATATTGTTTCTCTAAGATATGGTGCTCTCGCGAATGATTTATTTTTCTTTGCAAAAAGCATGATTCCCTTTTTTAGGTAGAAAAAAACCGGTGGACCATTCGGTCCTGCCGACAAATCTTATCCGGAGCCCCATGAATTGATTGTTATTCATGCATCCTCCACCAACGAATCTGGAGCCCCGCAAATTGATTGCCTAGCGCTGTTCACCTATCCTCCACCCTCAAATCTTATTCGGAGCCCCATGAATTGATTGTCATTCATGCATTCTCCACCAACGAGTCTGGAGCCCCGAGAATTGATTGCCTAGCGCTTTTCGCCTATCCTCCACCCTCAAATCTTATTCGGAGCCCTATGAATTGATTTTCATTCATGCATCCTCCACCAATGAGTCTGGAGCCCCGCGAATTGATTGCCTAGCGCCGTTCGCCTATCCTCCACCCTCAAATCTTATTCGGAGCCCTATTAATTGATTGTCATTCATGCATCCTCCACCAACAAGTCTGGAGCCCCGCGAATTGATTACCTAGCGCTGTTCGTTTATCCTCCACCCTCTAATCTTTCGGAGACCCATGAATTGATTGCTTAGCGCTGTTCATGTGTCCTCCACCGTCGAGTCTAGAGCCCCGCGAATTGATTGCCTAGCGTTGTTCGCCTATCCTCCACCCTCGAAATCTTGTTCGGAGACCCATGAATTGATTGCCTAGCGCTGTTCATGTGTCCTCCACCATTAAGTGCGGAGCCTCGGGTGTCTGGGAAATGTGGTTTTTGTTATTTTCCCGATCGGTTCCTTCGCTAAACATATGCATATATGTATATTATGTTATTGGTGTTTTTGTTGTTTGTGTTTGTTTTGTGTTGTGCAGAAGAAAAGAAGAAGGAGAGACGGGAGTCGTCATAGACTAATCACGAAAAGGGCGAAGACGGACGAAATCAGTGTTTTATATTTGCTTTCCTCTTATCTCCGATAAAAGGTAAGTAAAGAGGGGTAACTTTCATACCCTAATTTCGTCCGGGGACTATTGCTTGATGGCATGCAACCTTTGATTGACCGCTTTGAGGTACTTGGCACCCTTTGTTGCACAATATGTGAAGTCCCGAGACGTGCCGGAAATCAAAACGAAGCGTTGTTACGCAATCCGTGAAATTCCGTAACGTGCCGGAAATCAAAAGGAAGTATTGTTACGCAATCCGTGAGTTTCCGTAACTCTTCGAAAGCTAAAAAAGGAGTAATTATATGATCCGTAAGGTTCTGTAACCTTACGAAAAGAAAACAAGTATCATTATGAAATTCGTAAAGTTTCGTAACGTTACGGAAAAAGAATTACCAAAAAAAGTAAAGGGGTGTTTTTAGTAAAATGGGGGGTGCAAATAGTAATTTTCGAATCTGGGCCCTTGGGCAATTTCTTGCTTAAGGTGGAAGCAACCTAGCTCGCTTGGGCGAGCTAGGTGGCAACCACCTCCCCTGTTTTGTTAAAAAATGGGCTTTCGGGACACCCGTAATGCTTCCTTAAAATTCGCATAACCCTAAATAAGCATATTTCATTTAATATGGGTGAGAAGGAAGAGAAAAAAAGAAGAAAATCAAGTCCTATAGGCTTCTATAACTTTTCCGTAAAATTACGAAAGAAGGGGGGTGAACTTATAAAAAATGGGGAATGCAAATAGCAATTTTGAAATTTGGCCTTCCAGAGTATTTTTGAAGCTGGATTGCTTCTTCTGGAGGAAGCAACCCAGCTTGCCTGGGCGAGCTGGGTGACAACCTCCTCCCCGTTTTTCCTATAAATAGGCTGAAGGGGGTTGTTCTAAGGGTCCCAGATCCCCCTGGTGATGTATTTCAGCTGTTTTGGGTGAAAAAAATTGTTTCCGTGAAGAAAATCCAAGCCGAGGTGCTTCCGTAACGCTTTCGAGATGTTTCCGTAAGCAAATCCGTGAAGGTTTTCCTCCGTTATTCACCGTTCTTCATCCGTTCTTCGTTCTTCAACGGGTAAGTTTCCAAATCCGAGACTTTTAATTCATTTCTTGTTTCTTGGCTTTCATTTTTATTTCGTTCAATTTTGGTTTCTTTTCTTCCGTTTTTGACAAGCTTTAACCGATCGTTTAAGCCGTTTTCTCGCCTAATCAAAAAATAAAATAAATTTCCACTGATCATTTGAATTGTAATATCCGTTAATTTCTGTTAAAATGAAATTCGACCGTTCGATCATGCCGTAACCACGTTGGAAATCAAAAAAAGAGGTAAAATAATAATATAATAATCAAAAAATACCTTTTAGTAAAATAAAGCGGAAAAATCAATCGGACGTTTCTCTTTGGGATTTCTCTTTCTTAATTGAATTGACTAATAACTAAAGTGAAACTAAGGCTAAAATCAACCCTCAAAGTCAAGCTCGTCCACAAAAAATCACTAAAAAGGATTTGAAAGTTCAATATCTCAGTTTTTCTTACCAAGTAAATGGATCATTTTTAAGGTCCAACGCCTTAAAATGATCACCTTCCAAGTAAAAAGAATCGCTTGATTCACCCTTAAAAAGAACTGCGTAGGTCTGATTTCCTCTTCGATGGAGGGTACGTAGGAGCAAGAGCCCCGCTTTTGTCGACCTCAAAAATAAAAAGAAATAAAAGTTAAGGTAACACAATTTCCACAATTCTAAAAATAAGGTTGTTGTCCTTTGAGACAAACGTGAGAGGTGCTAATACCTTCCTCAAACGTAAATACAACTCCCGAACTTGGAATATTCTTTATGACCGGTTTCCTTCGGTTTTTCCGACGTTTTCCACAAATAAACGTTGGTGGCGACTCCGCGCATCTTTCCTCCTTTGGAAAGCACACCCATGAGCCTCGCCTTGCTCGCCCGCAAAAGGGCAGGTTGCGACATTAGTTCTAGCAGTTTTCATAAAAGGCATGCCTAGAATGATGGGAACTGATCCTTGAGAAAATCCCTCCTCTATATTCAAGACATAAAAATCAACAGGGAAAATCAGTTCACCAACTTTAACTAAGACATCCTCTATGAAATCAGGAGGATAGGCAACACTTCTATTAGCTAAATGAATCACCACATCAGTTGAATGCAAAGGACCGAGAGATAGAGAATTAAAAATAGACAGAGGCATAACACTAACAAAAGCTCCTAAATCTAGCATGGAATTGTCAAACTTACTGTTCCCTATAATACAAGGTATGCAGAATGTACCTGGATCCTTACATTTTTAAGGGATTTGGGGAACAAATTTACCAATCAATGCGGAGACATTTTTGCCCATGTTAATTCTTTCACTTCCTTTAAGCTTCTGCTTATGAGTGCACAACTCTTTCAAGAATTTAGCATATCTTGGAATTTGCTTTATTGCATCCAGCAGAGGTATGTTTACCTCTACTCTTCTAAATGTTTCCAAGATCTCCTTCTCTACCTCTTCCATTTATTTTGTTGGAAATTGCTCTTGGAGGGAATGGAAGAGGGATATGCTGCTACTGTAAGTCAGAATTACCAGTAGAAGATTCACCTGCATAGAAATTGTTAGGCAACTTACTCTTTAAATTTTTGTCATCATCTTTTTCTGGAGTAGAGTGAAGTTGGGTAGGTTCATTTGCGGATGAGGAAAATGCTACTGGTTGAGGTCCTTGATACTACTTTCCCAACCTCAATGTAATGGCACTCACATTTTTAGGATTTTGGACAGATTGAGAAGGCAGCTTGTCAGAGTTTTGTGATTGAGCTTGGTTCAGCTGGGTGCCCATCTGCCCCATCTGATTTGTTAAACTCTGAATTGAGGCTCTAGTCTCCTGCTGAAACTGCATGTTCTGTATTGTCATTTGCCTCACTAATTCTTCCAATGAAGGTTGAGGAGGGGCCTCAGTAGTGGATTGCTGTCTCTATTGATGCTGCTGTTACTGTTGTTGTTGTTGCACTGGAGGAGGAACGTATGGTCTACTTGGACCAGCAGCATTTTGGAAGCCATCTTCTCAATTAAATTCCTGGCTTCAGCAGGGGTCATGTCTCCAAGGGCTCCACCACTGGCAGCATCTATCGTACTTCTCTCCATGTTACTGAGTCCTTCATAAAAATATTGGAGAAGAAGCTGCTCAGAAATCTGGTGGTGAGGGCAACTGGCGCATAGTTTTTTAAATCTCTCCCAGTATTCATATAGGCTCTCTCCACTGAGTTGCCTAATGCCTGAAATATCCTTTCTGATGGCCATGGTCCTGGAAGCAGGGAAATTTTTTTTTCTAAGAATACTCTCTTGAGGTCATCCCAACTCGTGATGGACCTTGGAGCAAGGTAATATAGCCAGTCCTTTGCCACTCCCTCTAAAGAATGAGGAAATGCCTTCAGAAAGATGTGATCTTCTTGGACATCTAGAGGTTTCATGGTGGAGCAGACAATATAGAATTCTTTCAAATGTTTATGAGGGTCTTCACCTGCAAGACCATGAAACTTGGGCAACAAGTGGATCAGTCCAGTTTTAAGAACATATGGGACATCCTCATCTGGGTATTGAATGCACAAGCTTTCATAAGTGAAATCAGGTGTAGCCATTTCCCTTAGAGTCCTCTCACGAGGTGGAGGTTGAGCCATATTTTCAGAATGTTCAAAATCAGAATGTTCAAAATCTGGATGTTCAAAATTACCAACCACAGAATGCTCAGACTCACTAATAACAAAATGCTCAGGATGCTCAAAAGGTACAAAATGTTCAGGGTAATCAAGATGCACACTATTCCTAACTAATCTATGAAATGTCCTATCTATTTCAGGGTCAAAGGGTTGTAAGTCACCTGGATTGCCTCTAGTCATGCACTATATGCAGCAGTTCATGTGTTTCTTAGATAGGGCAAAAGAGGTGGGTTAAAACTATAGCTATACTCAAAAAATATCCAAATGAGCTGAAATTTTGTGAGCAATACCCTAAAATCATGAAAAGATAGCACAAAAATATTCAGACAAAAATTCAAAGTCTAACTATGGAAACTGCCTAAGGAAAGTTCAGAAAAATAAAACAATAAACCTTGAAAAAAAAAACTAGTAAACAGGCGATTCTGCCTAGTTAGAGACCTAAACCGAGCTTTGTTGGATTGCCATGGTATGGGAAATTTTTTTCTACCCCAAATACATATATAATAATAGTCATTCTGATACCCGGAGCAAAAGTTATGGCCGTTTGAAGTTTTGCTAAACACAAGTTCTCAAAATTTTTTGAATCTCTCAAATCTAGCCACAACAAGTGTTCCTGGTATTTTTCACACAAAATATGAGTCAAAAGAACCTACCACACCAAAATTCAGCTCAAAATAACAGCCCTAACTATCAAAACAAAAATCGCCAATTAAATTGTAAATAGCTGTCGCTAATTCAGTCGCTATGTAATGTTGTGTGAACAGTAACACAGAATCAGTCTCTAATTCCGTCACCAAGCACTATCCACTGAAACAGGGGAAGCGCTGAACAAGGGGTCTACTAAATTGCAAAACAGAACGACACACTAACACAACACTAACACAATACAAACACATTAAACAAAAGAATTAAACGTAAAACAACTAAACATAAAACACGAATCACTAGCTATTATGAACTTTTGGACCACTGCTCCTTGGCAATGGTGCCAAATTGATCGAGGCCGTACTCGAATCAAATAAACATTAAAATGTAGTAACTAGGAAGTGATCCTAAGTCGTTTCAAACACCCCTAGGATGCCTATTTATAGGCAAAGGGTCACTTTGGGGAAGTTGCAGCTCACCCAGGCGAGCTAGGGTTTATGAAAACAAAAGAAAAGACCCTTTTGCCCCCCCTTTTTTTGGTATTTTTCACATTCTTGATCAAAATTGATCGAGGCCGTACCCGAATCAAATAAACATTAAAATGCAGTAACTAGGAACGAACAATGACTGACCAAATGTGATGCAATCCTACTCCGCAAGGGCATTGGATAGAAAAACTCCAAGTAGATTGGGCCAGAGATGCAAGAGAAGGCCCTAGGGTTCTTATGAGCCTTAGGGTAGATTTCGGGCCCATGGGCTAAGTACGAGCCCGCTTATCTTTGTAAATATTAGATTAAGGTTTCATTATTTTTGGGCCTTGTATTTAGGGCTCCATAATGTAGGTAGGGTACTCTAGAAATATAGGATTTTTCAGCCCTTGTATTTTAGGGCACCTAGACTAGTTTTTGTATTAGGGGTAGTTTTGTAATTTCACATGCACTAAGTGGATATTTGATGTGTGTGGTTGGAAATAAATTTAATTGAATTGGTAGAAGCCCAATCCAATTAAATTTTAGAGGGGGAGGTGAGCATTTGCTTACTACACCCCATTGCCACATCATATAGTCACACTTTGTGCATGTCCTTCATGCTTTTCATGCCTCATGACACCTAAGCACACTTAGTGGAGAATCTTGGAATTGATCTTGGATTAGTGGGCTGAACCATAACTAAAATTCACTAATCATAATTAGTGAAATTTTGGCTCCAAAGTTTGGCTCCACAAATTCAATTTCAAATTCAAGTGAAATTTGAATTTCCCTCCAATTGTGTGACACTTAGGCTATAAATAGAGGTCATGTGTGTGCATTTTTTTGAACTTTGATCATTTGAATATTAAACTTCAGATTTCAAAGCTCATTTAGAGCACAAAATTTCGTGCTCTTCTCTCCCTCTCCCTTCATTCATCTCCTTCTTCCTCCAAGCTCTTATCCATGGCCTCCTATGGTGGTGAGCTTCTTCTAGACTCATCTTCTCCTTGAAGTGGCGTCTCCTCTCTCTCTCCCTTTCTCCATTCCGCTGCCATTCATATTCCAAGAAGCAAAGGAATCCATTGATGAAGAAGATCCTAGGCCTACAAGCTCCAATGGAGCTTGCATCAAAATGTTCATAATATGCTTTATTATAACAGTAACAATTGGGGGGGTGTTTGTTTGGGAATTTAAGAACAAGCAGATTGGAATACAAAATTAATAGTATTAAAAACATGTTGTTTCCTCTGATTCATAAGCCATTCTCTTATCCTAGGTTATGAGGATTTCACCCCTGGCATTTAACCCATTAATCCAACCCTAATTTAATTTACTAAGCGAAAATCAATTTAAGGTTGTCAATATGTGATTAAGCAACACATACACCAATTAACCCCTTGTTCATTAAGCACGAACATAATTTAAGCACAGTGGCAATTAATCGAACACAAAGCGTGCATAGATTAACAGAATGCATGTGGGTTAATTGGTGAAGGGAAAACCGATAGGAGAGCAACAATAAAAACATAACCTCAAAGAGAATTATGCTTCATCCTCAGATGGAAAAAACACTAGAAATTTAGCCTTCCATAAGTTCAACAAAATCAGAAAACATAAATGAAGCTAAAGGTAGAAAACGAAAATGAAGCTAAAGGCAGAAAACGAAAATGAAGCTAAAGGCCGAAAATGAAAATGAAGCTAAAGGCAGAAAACGAAAATGAAACTAAAGGCAGAAGAAGGAACAGAAACGAAATTGCAATTAGAAGTAGAAAATGGAAAAATGCATTCACGTGAACAGTAATACAAAGCTCAAAACGTAAAACCCTAAAACTCCTGAATAATAGAATAATCTTTACACGAATCCCAAGGCTGCTATTTATAAGGGTCACTCAAGGTCACTAGGCCTTATTACATTATTTTGGCCTAAAACGAAATAAAAATAACTGAACGCAATAAAAAATGAAATTAGATGAAATCTAATAAAATTGTCTGCTTTCTTCAAGTCCAATCTGGCTCAGCCCAATAGCTTATAATTATCCTAAAATTGAATTAAAAAACCAAATTAGTCAAGTGGGCCCAATTGATAAAACTGAATAATAAATTTAACAATTAGAGTAAATCAGTAATTAAATTGGTGACAAAAAGGGTTAAGAAGTAGGAGAAAATAATGGCACATCAAAAATACTGAATGATCATCTATTTCACACTGTAACTGGCGTCCAAAACCGTAAGTTGACTAGCAAGGATCAAAAGATTAACGAATGATAGTCCCCGGACGAAATTAGGGTATGACAATTGCCCATCTTTACTTATCTTTTATTGGAAATAAAAAGGGAAGTAAATATAAGGGAACTAATTTCATTCGAGTGACCTTGTTACTCGACTGGGTAACTGGCGAAAACCAAGGAAGTGAAACCAAAAAAACAAGAGGATGTTGAAGTGTTATAAAATGTAAAATGGAGGACATTGAAGTCCTGTAGAGCATAAGACATTTGAAGTTTTTTTCAAAGCATAGAAACAGAGGACGTTGAGTCCTAAGAAGCACAAAGACAAGGACATTAAGTTCTATAAAAGAAAGAAGACGCTGAAGTCTTAGAAAGTGTAAAAGATAGAAGACATTGAAGTCTTGTAAAATATAAAAGACAAAAGACATTGAAGTTTTGTAAATATAAATGAAGACATTGTAGTCTTTGAAAGCGTAAATGACTGAAGACATTGAAGTCTTTGAAATGTAAATGAAGACAAACATTGTAGTATTTGAAAACGTAAATGACTGAAGACATTAAAGTCTTTGAAATGTAAATAAAGACATTGTAGTCTTTTGAAAGCATAAATAACTGAAGACATTGAATTCTTTGAAATGTAAATAAAGACATTGTAGTCTTTTGAAAGTGTAAATGACTGAAGACATTGAAGTCTTTGAAATGTAAATGAAGACATTATAGTCTTTTGAAAGCGTAAATGACTGAAGACATTGAAGTCTTTGAAATGTAAATGAAGACATTGTAGTCTTTTGAAAGCGTACTGAAGACATTGAAGTCTTTGAAATGTAAATGAAGAAATTGTAGTCTTTTGAAAGCATAAATGACTAAAGACATTGAAGTCTTTGAAATGTAATTTACGCACGGGGAATGTATTAGCACCCCAAGCGTTCGTCACAAGGGACGTCAACCTTTAATCAAGTGTGCAAATATGACTTCAATTTGTTTTGTTTTCCTTTTTTTACGTTTTTATGTCTTTTTATGCTTTTTGTATTTTTTTTATCTTTTTGTGGTCGACAAGGGTGTTTCCCTTGCTCCTACGTATTCCTTAATTGTGATAAGGAAATCAGACCTACGTAGTTCTTTGAGAACTAAATGTTGGTTAAGTTGTTTTTATCTTTTTTTTGCAAGATATATTTTGACCAAACAAAAGTCGTTTAAGGTGTTGGACCATTTAAATGATCTTTTGATTCTTTTGAAAGGAGAGAAAAGTTAAGGTGTTGGACCATTAACGATCTCTTTGTTTTTGAAAGGAGAGAAACGTTAAGGCGTTGGACCATTAACGATCTCTTGGAGTGGTCGACAAAAGTAGGGCTTTTGCTCCTACGTATCCTCAATTGCGATGAGGAAATCAGACCTACGTAGTTCTTGCAAAAGCGGTAAAGTTACATGTTGATTTTATGCTTTTGAACGGTTCATGTTAACCGATAAAAGAAAAGAGTACCGTTTACGGCGTTGGACCTTAAAACGGTTTTAAGTGACTTTTGCGGACTAAGCTTGATTTGTGAGTTGATTTTAGCCTTAGTTTCACTTTGGTTATTAGTCAATTGATCCAAGGAAACTTTCAAAGAAAAACGTCCAATTGATTTTTTTGATTATTTTATTCAAAGATATTTTGATTATTTTACTATTATTTTGCTTTTTGTTTGTTTAACCGAGGTTACAGCGTGAACGATCGGTTAGATTTTGTTTTAAAAGTGATTAAACGATATTACAACACAAATGATCGGTTGAAATTCATTTTATCATTTATTAGGTGAGAAAATGACTTATATAAACGGTAAAAGCGCATTAAAGACGGAAGAAAAGAAAACCGAAAATGAACGAAATAAAGATGAAAACCAAAAAAACAAGAAATGAATTGAAAGTCTCGGATTCGAAAACTTACCCGTTGAAGAACGAAGAACGGATGAAGAACAGTGAAGAACCACGGAAAACCTTCACGGATTCGCTCACGGAAACATCTCGGAAGCGTTACGGAAGCACCTCGGCTTGGATTTTCTTCACGGAAAAATTTTTTTCCACCCAAAACAGCTGAAATACATAGCCAGGGGGCTGAGGGATCCTTAAAACAGCCCCCTTCAGCCTATTTATAGGAAAAAGGGGGAGGAGGTTGCCGCCCAGCTCGCCCAGGCAAGCTGGATTGCTTCAGAAGCAATCCAGCTTTGAAAATACTCTGGAAATCCCAATTCAAAATATCAAAATTGCTATTTGCACCCCCCCTATTTTGATAAGTTCACCCCTTTCTTTCGTAATTTACGGAAAAGTTACGAAAGCCTATAGGACTTGATTTTCTTCTTCTTTTTTTTCTCTTCCTTCTCACCCATATTAAGTGAAATATGCTTATTTAGGGTTATGGGAATTTTACGGAAGCATTACGGGTGTCTGGGAAGCCCCGAAAGCCCATTTTTTTAACAAAACAGGGGAGGTGGTTGCCACCTAGCTCGCCCAGGCGAGCTAGATTGCTTCCACCTCAAGCAAGAAAATGCCCAAAAACCTCTAGAAGGGCCCAGATTTGAAAATTACTATTTGCACCCTCCATTTTACTAAATACACCCTTGCCTTTTTTGCTGATTCTTTTTCCGTAACGTTACGGAATTTTACGAATTACGTAACGATATTTGTTTTCTTTCCATAATGTCACAAAACCTTACGGATTACATAATCATCCCTTCTTTGGCTTCCGGGATGTTATGGAACTTTACGGATTGCACATTAACACTTCCTTTTGACTTTCGGCATGTCACGGAACTTCACGGATTGTGTAACAATGCTTTCTTTTGACTTTCGGCATGTCACGAAACTTCACGAATTGCCTAACGATGGGTGCCAAGTACCTCGAAGTGGTCAAACGAGGGTCGCATCCCAATAAATGGATGGTCCCCAGACAAAATTAGGGTATGACAGTTGCCCCTCTTTACTTATCTTTTATTGGAGATAAAAGCGAAGTAAAGATAAGAAACTAATTTCGTTCGGGCGAAACACCATTTGGCCGGTGAATCTCCCGGCGCAGAATGACCATAATTTGTCTCTATGCGTTTATCACTCAACTTGCTGCCCTTGAATGACAAAGGGCGCAGAATAACCATAACTTGTCTCTGCGCGTTTATCACTCATCGAGTCTTACAGATAGCAAAAGCGTGTGGATGACCATAATTTGTCTCCGTATGTCATCGGGCCCGCCGCCTCTGGATGACAAAAGGTGAAAAAGTGTAGGACCAAATGGTTCCCGCATGTCATCGGACCCGCTGCCTCTGGATGACAAAAGGTAAAAAAGTGCAGGACCAAATGGTTCCTCGCATGTCATCGGGTCCGCCGCCTCTAGATGACAAAAGTAAAAAGTGCGGGACCAAATGGTTCCCGCATGTCATCGGGCCCGTCGCCTCTGGATATTGACTAACACTAAGTAGGTTGTGCTTAAGACCTTCAACAAGTAGAACATTTTCAATGGAGTTTGAAGAATTTGTACCTATTTTACCAACTCCAAGGATTCTACCTTTGTTGTTGTCACCATAAGTTACATGCCCGCTTTTCTTGGGAGAGATATGTGTAAACTTTGATGCATCTCCAGTCATATGTTTTGAACATCTGCTATCTATGTACCATTCCTTCCTCAAAGACACCTACATAATCAAGTTTTTGACTTAGGTACCCAAACTTTATTGGGTCCTTGTGTGTTAGTGTAGACTGAAGATCCTTTTGGGACCTATATCATTTTAATGTTGTTGTAGTTTTTCTTAAAATAACAAGTAGATGTGCCATGCCCTTTTCTTCCACAATAAAAACAAGTGATAGAACTAGAATTATATTTTTGTGTGGAAGTGAAGAGGTTTTTATGAAATTTTTGTTGTTTTTCAGGTTTATATCCTATTCCAGGCTTATTAGAGACACATCTTTTTTTTTCCTAATATGACATCTAAATTATTTTTACTATAAGAAAATTTTGCAAGTGAGTTTTTCAAATCTTTAATTTCTTTTTCATATTTTCCACAACAACTACAAGAATCATATATTTTCTTGTTAGAAATAGTAGAGATATAAACTTTTTCATTTGATTTAGAAATTGAGACTTCAGTTCTAAGATGATCTAATTCTTTATTTAATTTTGAAATTTCATTTTCTAAATCTGAAATTGTTTTTGTAGAAGATGAAACTAACTTTGCAAGTTTGATTGACTCTTTATGCAAGTCAGCAAATGCATCTTGTAATTCATCAAAAGAAATGGATAAGTTATTTGAAGATGTTACCTCTTCATCGCTTTCATAACTTTTAACCATTAGACAGAGGTTTATCTCTTCATTTTCGGAATCTTCAGAAGATTCCATATTATTGTCATCCCATGTGATGTACGCTTTCTTCATTTTCTTTTCACTAAAATTTTTCATTTCAGATTTCTCCATCTTTTTCTTAAAGATAGGACAATCAACCCTCAGATGTCCAGGTTGATTGCATTCAAAGCATTTTGGAGTAGAAGATGAGATTTCTGTCCTTCTTTTAGATTTAAAATTTGGTCGCCTTTGACTTCCTCTGACTTTTAGAAACTTGTTGAACCTTTTTACAAAAAGGCTAAGATCATCATCTTCATCTAGATCAATTTCCTTATCACTTTCTTCTTGGATTGAAGATGAGGCTTTAAGAGCAATTCCCTTCTTTTTCTTGTCATTTTCTTCATGTTGATTTAATCTCAACAATTCCATTTCGTGTTCCTGTAACTTTCCAAATAGAGTAGCAAGAGTCATGTTAGATAAATCTCTTGATTCAGTAATGGTTGTTACTTTAGGTTGCCATTCTCTGCTTAGACATCTTAATACTTTGTTTATGAGATCTTCATGTTGAAAATCTTTCCCTAAGGCTGCAAGATGATTTACTATATGTGTGAACCTCTTTTGCATGTCTTGAATGCTTTCATTAGCATTCATCCTAAATAGTTCATATTCATGAGTTAATGTGTTTATCCTAGATCTTTTAACATCTGTTGTGCCTTCATGTGTTACTTGTAAAGTGTCCCACATTTCCTTAGCACTCTTATAATTTGAAACCTTGAAATATTCATCCATTCCCAGGGCAGATGTAATTATGTTTTTGGCTTTTAAATTATAGTGTACTCGTCTTTTATCCTCTTCAGACCATCTATCTCTAGGTTTTTCTATTGTTGTGCTTCCACTTGTTGTGCTTCCATCTATTGTGGTTCTTTCTACTGTGGTGGGTATATAAGGCCCTATTTTTATGACTTGCCAAATATTTAAGTCTATTGCCTCAATAAAAATTTGCATTCGGGTTTTCCAGTAGTGGTAACCCTCTCCATTAAAGATTGGAGGTCTATTGATTGAATTTCCTTCTAGAAATAAGAAGTTTGCTAAGGCCATTATTCTTGAAGCTTCTAAACTTTATACAAGAATGAAGCTCTGATACCAGTTGTTAGACAAGTGGCCTCAGATATCTTAAGAAGGGGGGTTGAATTAAGATATTGCAAACTATTTCCCCAATTAAAAATTCTATTTCAATTTCAATGCAAGTTGCAAGTTCCCTTAAAAATGAACTTTTAAATAATGATTCAAATAGAACAATCTGAATATAAATATAAATCAATAATAAATAAACAAGTTTAAGGGAAGAAAAAGTGCAAACTCAGATTTATACTGGTTCGGCCACACCCTTGTGCCTACGTCCAGTCCCCAAGCAACCAGCTTGAAAGTTCCACTATCTTGTAAAATCCTTTTACAAGTTCTGAACACACAAGGACAATCCTTCCTTTGTGTTCAGATTTCATTACAACAAGAGACCCTCGGTCTCTCAATCCCCTTTGAGAATTTAGAAAGAAGAGAAGAATAAATCTCTCTTGAAAGAGATAGATTTTAAAATCTGAGCACTCAATTAATTTCTTATTGAATTGCAAGTGTATTGGCCAAGGAATTCTTAAGAGGATGAAATGTTTTTGCTCTTTGAGAGAATAATACATTTTGTTATGAAAAACTCTGAGCAAATTCGTGTTTCAAGTCACATATATAAAGACCTTTCGTGGCCATGTAAAAACCATTTGAAAAGATGTGACTCTTAGAAATAATTTTCTGAAAATCTCCTCTGGTAATCGATTACATGATTTGTGTAATCGATTATAGGTTTTAAAATTTGAATTAAAATGTTTATTAACTGCTGGTAATCGATTACCAATATTGTGTAATCGATTGCACAGTCTAAAATTTGAATTCAAATTTTTAATAGCTATTGTAAACCATTTTTGGCCACTGGTAATCAATTACATCCTCTGGTAATCGATTACTAGAGAGTAAATCTCTTGAAAAAGACTTTTTAACTTAAATTTCTTGGCCAAATCTTTTTCTATTTCAATTAGGAATTCCCTTCCTAAAATAATAGAGATCTTCTAGATGTTGTATCTTGTATTCTTGGATCATTTGTCTTGAATTAAACTTGAGAAGCGCATTTTCATCAAATCATCAAGATCATCATCAAAACATCAAAGACAAAGTCTTTGCTTCTACAATTACTCCTATAGTAGTCATGACTCTTGCAAAAGCCTAAGTCAAGAACTTAGTGACTATTATGGAGGAAGGCATAGGTCACATCCTAGACCTCACTCCCACAGAAGAGAAAAGGAAGAAAGCCTCAAGAAGCTAACATTAACCTCCCATACTTCCATGGGAAGGACAATGTATAGGCTTACTTAGATTGGGAAATGAAGGTTGAGAAACTTTTTGCTTGCCATCATACAAGTGAGGAAAAGAAGGTTCCTTTGGCTATCCTTAGCTTCCAAGGGTATGCCTTCTATTGGTGGACTCCCCATGTTAGGGAAAGAAGGATTCATGGGGATCCTAATGACTTGAAAAGTGCCCTTAGGAAGAGGTGCATCTCCTCCTACTATGAAAAGGAGCTTATGGACAAGCTCCAAAGGCTTAGACAAGGGAATATGCGTGTTGAAGAGTATAGGTAACAAATGGAACTACTTCTTTTGAGAGCTAGGCTTAGGAAGGAGGAAAGAACAAGTATTGCTAGGTTCCTTAGTGGACTTAATATGGAAGTGAGGGACAAGGATGAACACCTTCCATATAGGGACCTAGCGGATCTAGTCCAACTTTGCATAAGGGTAGAGCAACAATTTAAAAGGAAGCCTACTTCAAAATCTTATGGCTCTCACTCTTATCCAAAGAAAGACCAAGGTCAAGGCATCTCAGGGGCTACACCTTCTAAGCCCAAAGATGATAAGGGGAAGACAATAGAAAAGCAACCCCCTAAGGCTAGTATGCAAGAGAAGAGTAGCTCTATAAATTAGTTTAAGTGTCTAGGAAGAGGACACATTGCTTCTCAATGTCCCACCATGAAAACCATGATTATGAGGGGCCAAGAAATTTATAGTGGTCAAGATGAGGCTACTACTTCACCTTCCTCTAGTGAAAGAGAAGAGGAAAAAAGAGGAAGTCTCTTAGGTAGGCCATGGCAATATGATAGGAAAATCATCTATAATGGCCTATCTAATGAGATAACCCTCACCCACCTTGGAACAAAGTTTGCGTTGCATCCTCAAACACCTTCGCATGTGGCCAAATATCAACTATCTATGAAAGATAAGAGGAAAAATCATTTTGCAACAAAAGGTGATATCAAAAGAGCACTCATTCTTAAACAATCCTTCTACCTTCTCCTATAAAGGGAAACCTCCCTTAGCACTGCCACAATTCCTACATTTGAGACCTTACCCCCAAAGGTCCAAGAATTCTTACATGAATTTGGAGATATATTTCCCAAAGAGATACTCCCTAGGCTACCTCCTCTTAGGGGAATAGAACACCAAATAGACTTAGTCCCAGGAGCAAGCCTTTCTAATAGGCCAGCCTATAGGACTAACCCTCAAGAGATTAAGGAGATAGAGTCTCAGGTTAAGGAATTGTTGGAGAAGGGCTGAGTCCAAGAGAGCCTAAGCTCTTGTGTTGTGCCAATGTTGTTGGTGCCTAAAAAGAATGGTAAGTGAAGAATGTGTACAGATTGCAGGGCCATCAACAACATTATTGTAAAGTATAGGCACCCTATTCCTAGACTTGATGATTTGCTTGATGAGTTGCATGGTGCCAATATCTTATCAAAAATTAATCTTAAAAGTGTTTATCACCAAGTCAGAATCAAAGAGGGTGATGAGTGGAAAACTATTTTCAAGACCAAGTTTGGTTTGTATGAATGGCTAGTGATGCCTTTTGGACTCACTAATGCACCAAGCACCTTTATGAGGCTTATGCATCATGTCTTAAGGGATTTCATAGGTAGATTTGTTGTTGTTTATTTTGATGATATTTTAGTGCACAGTAGGAGCCTAGATGATCACTTAGGACATTTAAGGCAAGTTCTTCCAGTTCTTAGGAAAAACACTCTTTATGCCAATATAGAGAAGTGTACCTTTTGTGTAGATAATATAGTTTTCTTAGGATTTGTAGTTGGTAGAAATGGGGTCCAAGTGGACCCTGAGAAAATCAAGGCCATCCAAGAATGGCCCACCCTAAAAAGTGTAGGAGATATTAGGAGCTTCGATGGGCTAGCAAGCTTCTATAGAAGGTTTGTTCCTAATTTCTCTACACTTGCCTCACCTCTCAATGAGCTGGTGAAGAAGAATGTGGCCTTCACTTAGGGTGAAAGACAAGAGCAATCCTTTGCTTTTCTCAAAGAAAAGCTCACCAAGGCACCTGTTCTAGCTCTTCCTGATTTTTCTAAAACTTTTGAGCTAGAATGTGATGCCTCTGGAGTGGGTGTGGGAGCTGTAATGTTGCAAGGTGGGCACCCTATTGCTTATTTTAGTGAAAAAATTCATGGTGCCACCCTCAACTACCCCACCTATGATAAAGAGCTTTATGCCTTAATAAGAGCCCTCCAAACTTTAGAACATTACATTGTTTCCAAGTAATTTGTCATTCATAGTGGTCATGAATCAGTTAAGTACATTCAGGGAAGTTGTGAGACTCCATGGTTTGCTTAGGACCATTGTGTCAGATAGAGAAGCTAAGTTCCTTAGCCACTTCTAGAAAACCTTATGGGCTAAGCTAGGAACTAAGTTTCTTTTCTCTACCACTTGCCATCCACAAACTGATGGGCAAATAGAGGTAGTGAATAGGTCTCTATCCACCCTTTTAAGGGCTCTTCTGAAAAGCAACCATAAGTCTTGGGATGAGTATCTTCCTCATGTAGAATTTGCCTACAATAGGGAGGTTCATAGAACCACCAAGCAATCCCCTTTTAAGGTTGTCTATGGGTTCAATCATCTAACACCCTTAGACCTAATTCCCCTCCTACTTGACACTTTTATTATACATAAAGAAGGGGAATCTAGGTTACAGTTTGTAAAGAAGTTGCATGAGAGGGTTAGGAACCAAATAGAGAACCAAACAAAGGTGTATGTAACTAAAGGAAATAAAGGAAGAAATGAGCTAGTTCTTAATAAGGGGGACTGGGTGCTCCATCTTAGGAAGGATAGATTCCATACTAAAAGGAAATCCAAGCTTGGTCCTAGAGGTGATGGACCTTTTCAGGTCTTGGAGAGGATCAATAACAATGCCTATAGGTTGGACCTCCCAGAAGAGTATGGAGTCAGCACCACTTTTAACATTTCTGATTTTATTCCTTTTGCAGATGGAGCTGATACTAAGGAGGTGGAACCAACAAATTTGAGGTTAAATCCTCTTCAAGGGGGAGGGGATGATGCAATCCTCCCAAGGAAAGGACCAGTCACCAGAGCCATGAGCAAGATGCTCCAAGAGGATTGAGCTAGAGCTGCTAAAGAAGGCCCTAGGGTTCTCATGAATCTCAGGGTAGACTTTTGAGCCCATGGGCCAAGGTTTGGTCCATTTTTCTTTGTAAATATTAGAATAGGTTTTTCTTCTTTTCTGCCTTGTATTTTGGTCATTTTAGGTTTGTAGGGTACCCTATAAGTTAAAGGTACCTTAGTAATATAGGGTTTTAGCCTTGTATTTCAGGGCATTTTGATTAGTCTTTGTAGTAGGGACTTTTTTGTATTTTCATGTATTTTGGCATGGGGTGAGCTTAGCTATTGGAGGGGTGTAAGTAGCTAAGCTTGTGGCATCTAAAGGGAATATGCTAAGATGCCTTTGGCATATTCTTTGGAATATTCATTTAGTTAGTGACCTAGGCTATAAATAGAAACATGTGTAACACTTGTCACAAATGAGAAACTTGTGAGACACACTTCAAAGTTCAGCTTCTCTCCTTATTCTCCTTCAATTTCCACGCCACTTTCTCTTTCTCTCTCTCTCATTCTCTTCTTCCATTAAAGCTTCCTCTCTAAGCTACTTATCCAAGGCACTCTATTGGTGGTGAAGCTTCTCCTTTCATGGCTTATTCTCTAGTGGATGATGCCTCCTCTCACCTCTTTTCCTTTATCTTCTGCTACAACTCCTTGGCTAAAAATCACCATTGAAGGACCTTATTGAAGCTCAAAGATCCAACCTCCATAGAAGCTTCTCGAGCAAGCTTCCATCAAGTGAGCCATTAGAGTTGTTTTTGAGACAAAAGGTTCACGCATTTTGAAAAATGCAATGAACAAGATCAAGAATGGTCAAGATAAAGAAACTTGGATACCAACCAATGTTTGAGTAGCCTTGGACCAACATTGGGGTTCTATATATTTCCTACACAAGAGCTCCACTGCCAAGGTGAATCGAACTATTGATAGAGGAGCCTTAACATGTTGTGTTAGAGGATAGCTTGGCCATTTATCAATTAAGCCACACTACATCATTATCATCCCAACATTATATATATCGTCCTTTGTAAGAGGGAAAGCTTGATGGCCAAATTCCAAGGGGACGAACTTAGACATGGGAGTGAATAGTTGGATGTGCTTTGGATGGAGAAAAGGAGGTAGGAAATCATCAAGGATGGATCAATATATTGGGCATCAAACTTGTGAAACCATCCAATGATGTCCTTATCATAGCTCACCTTTTCTCTGCAGGCCCCAGAAGAAATATTGTAGACATTTTGCACTACGCCGCAATAGTGAAGGCTTGGATACCATCAGGTGAAGTCACTTTCGCTTTGGTGGAGGAAGACCTTCGATTCCTATTGATGGATCTAGCTCAGTAGTTATGGATGCAACTTGAAAACCTCTGTGCATGGATGAAGGGCATGTAACTTCTTCTTTTTCAATATCTAAAGGGAATTGCATCCAATCTATTGTAGGTTGGAATTTTGCTTCCATTCTTATTTTAATGTTGTAAGCATTCTCAAAAAGAAAGTTTATAGGAAAATGCAATCTTGCAATATCTACAACTGTGAGGTTGGGGTCAGTGACGGGTGGACCTTGATGATGGAAGTGATCAAGGTGGATAGGAGATGGAGGTGCTTCATGTTGATATTCATCATCCATAGCTGCAGTGGTCTCGATTCTTTTTTTCTTCCTAAGACGAATAGTCTCAGTTCTTCATAGACTTCGTTCAACTATTGAACAGTTGAAGTCTGTTGTCGAACTGATGGAATATCAGCTAGTGGAAGGTCATTGGTAGCCTCAGTGGGAATAGAGGATTACTCACCCTCTGGATGCTTGGGACACTAAGCTCCATTCTTTTCACATTTTCTAGTACGTGGTTGAGTAGGAGGAGCCTATTGTGTTGGTTTCACCTTCTTTACTTGAGGCACAAAGGTCTCATCCGAAAGGGGTGCAACTTTTCTCTTCCTGAAGACAAGAGGCCTTTCATCGTCACTCTTAGTCTTATTGAGTGCCCTTATTCATTCAGCAATGGATGAAAGCTTTTGTGATTGCTTCTTAGGTATACGTCTTTTGGACACTTTTTCCATGACACCTGTTGCCATGGGAGCAACGAGAGTGGGAGGTGGGTATTGTTGTGCAAGTACAACCTTGGATGAAGGTGTGTCCATCCTCTCCTTGGTTCTCTGCTCAACTTAAGTAGTGGCTTCATCTGTTTCCACTCTTTCTTCTTCAGTAGCCTTCTCCTAGACTGCGTCCACCTGATCATTCCATCTAGTGTTGAGTCCAAACTTATGTTGAAGTTCAACAAGTATGGAATCATCCACCTGGGGAGTTTGTTGGAATGAGCCACCATCTACCATTCTTATATTGGAGATGTTTTCTTGGCTAAAGACTTTCTACTTTGATAGAAACAACCACTTTCAAGTAGATTTTATATTGCACATCTAGTGGTGTTTCATACAGAAATTTCCTTATTATGCCATGCATTTCAAATACCTTAGTGAGGACGACACTATGATAGATGTCTTTCCTGATGCTCTTGTCCTTCATCACTTCAGTAGCAAAGTAGTAGAAGAAAATCTGGGGCAAGTTAAAGGGAGTACCCTCCATAAGATGAAACAAAATAAACTTGGGGGCATTGGACAAAAATCCTTTGAGCCTTGTTCTTGAATGATGGCCCTATTAACTATCTGCTGAAAGATTTTGGCCTTGTTCAGCAGTGTTCCATATCACCTTGGAGTCTTAGCCCAATTGGGTCGTGTCATACCCTAATTTTGTCTGGGGACGATCATTTGCAAACATTTAGATTCTTGCTAGCTGAATTGAGTTGCTTAACACCAATTGTCGTGCATTCCGTAAGGTAGGTTGTGACAGTTGGCGACTCCACTGGGGACTATTAGAGAGTTAGGCCATTCAGTCAGTGTGCAATGTTTATCATGACTTCTTCTTTATTTATGTTATCTTTGGTTTTTGTCCATATTTGTACATAACCTTTGCTATGATGTTGTGTTTGGTGTGTGTTTGTCTATCGATTACAAATATTTTTTCTACACACACATGACACCTACACCTCGCACACACATTGAGATATTAGGCCCTATACCTGGGTCTATATGAGCCATAAGGAGTGGAGGTCAATCTGTGGTCATGCTGGGTCTCCGACTCGCTTGACGATAGTGAAGCCTCATCTAGAGTTTTCCTCTTTTGGTGATGCATTGTCCCTGATAGTCCCTATCGCCACAATGTATTACCTAAGAGGATGATATCTCTAGAAGCTAGAAATGTTACTTGAAACCACCATTTGGAGTTGTCACTAGAATGGGACTTTTGGATCTTTTCCATTAGATTCCTGAATTAGGGGCACATAGCAAACTTACTCTAGCATATTCCTTGGTTGCATCCTGCATCTCTTAATGGCATCATAATGGACACATTCATTCCTGCATTTATCATTTGTCATATCTATGCATTGCATTCGCATGAGTCATTGCATTGTCATACATCCTCATTTAGCATGTTTTGGTGCGGCCAACTGCATACATTCTATTTTTGTTGTTCACATGTTATGTTCACTCATGCATGATCCTTGCATTTTTCTCTACAAACAAAAAAAGCAAACAAAAAAAACAAAAAACACAAAAAAAGAGAACAAAAAGAAAGTCACACCACATTCTTAGTTACATGTGTTGGGTACCATGATGATGGCTAAAAACCAACCATGTTAGCATTATACACCCATTTCTAAAAAAATGATTGAAAATCATGTTAACATGGTACCTAATGTATGGTTAACTAGGTTTCACAACCTACCCTTCGCTGGGAGATCGATGCAAGGTTCACGGGCACGTCTACCAAGGAAGGAAAATGCACGAAGTTGCCACCAACATTTATTTGAGGAAAACATTATAAAAACCCAAAAGCGGGTCTATGAAGTTTAAGAATAAAAGGTTCAGGACTTGTTTACGCACGGGGAAGGTATTAGCACCCCACGCGTCCGTCACAAGGGACAACAACCTTTAATCAAATGTGAAAAATCATGACTTCAAATTTATTTTATTTTCCCTTTTTTATGTTTTATTTTTTTGGGGTCGACAAAAGCGGGGATTTTGCTCCTATGTATCCTTAATTGCGATGAGGAACTCAGACCTACTTAGTTCTTTAAAAGCAAGAAAGTTATGCGGAGTGTTGATTTTAGACTTTTAAATGGTACGTTTTAACCGATAAAAGTAAAAAGGAGAACCGTTAAGACATTGGACCTTTGAATGGATTCAAATGATTTTCTTGTGGGCAAAGCTTGATTTATGAGTTGATTTTAGCTTTGGTTTCACTTGGTTATTTCTCAACTCATTAAAAGAGAACTTTCAAAGTAAATGGCCGGTTGAAACTTACCTTTTTGATGATTAACCTAGGTTACAGCATAAACGATCGGTTGGATTTAATTTTAAAGGTGATTAAATGAGATTACAACACAAATGATCGGTCGAAACTCGCTTAAAACATAGAAAAAGAATACCGATGGTAGAAGAATGAAGATAAAGACATACAAAGCAAGAATGGACCCCTAAGGGTGCATAGAATGAATTCAAATCTTCAAAAATCAAAAACTAACCAGTCGAAGAACGATGAATGATGAAGAACGGCGAAGAACATTCACAAAATTGATCATGAAAACATTACAGAAGCTTTACGGAAGCGCCTCGGTCTTGATTTTCCTTCTTTTTTCTCCTTCTAACTAATTTTAGTGAAATATGCTTACTAAGGATGCTAAACCCCTTCTCACTAATTTTCGCAAGCCATCGGACTTGATTGTCTCTGGATGGCAAAGGGAACTACAAAAATCTTGAAAACAAATAAAAATGGATGACCATCATTGTCTCTGCATACCATCGGACTTGCTTGTCTCTGGATGACAAGGGAGGCTTCAATAGCCTTTAAAACAATGAAAACGGACGACCATGACGGTCTCCTCATGCCATCGGACTTGATTGTCTCTGGATGGGAAAGGTGGTGGCTGACCATAATTTGTCTCCGTGTGCTATCAGACTTGATTGTCTCTGGATAGCAAAGGTGGCAGATGACCATAATTTGTCTCCGCGTGCTAATGGACTCGCTTGTCTTTGGTTGGCAAAGGGAGACTAAAAATAGTCTCGATCGAAAGACATCGAGTCTTCGACAAAGGAGCAGATGACTGTCTTTGTCTCTGCGTGCCATCGGACTTGATTGTCTCTGGATGACGAAGGGGAGACTAAGAATAGTCTCTGTGAATCTTTCAACTAAAACGTGAACATGCTTAGCAAAGAAACAAAACCTCCAGACCGGTCACAACAACATATATTTTTTTGAAGAAAAACAATGTGTCCACTCGGGGAGGAAATCATGCTGATAGAATTTCTCAAAGTCACAAATGAGATTTGGGATATTAGCATTTCATTTCTAAACAAGCATTCAGAAGAAACATTGGGTCCAATTGAAATAGAGAAAAATTGCTCAAAGTGTATAAATCTCACATAGGCAAGTGTTTCACCCTAATTCCGAACCGCAAATATGTCATGACTTGACTTTGCAAATCATTTCCTACCAAATCAAAGATAACATGCGTAATCATGGATCAATAGGACTTTTAAGAAGGGTGATTTTGGTGGGGGAATTTGGCTTTTGGGTGTTCTGGCCTTTCCCTTGTCTGTTCTTTCTTTTCTCTTTGGTTCGATGCGGAACGAGCGCGGACACAAAGATTTGGTTGGTAACTAGGAAGGTGACTGCTTCAGGCCTCCCTCAGGTTTCAAACAAACTTTTTTGTTGCTTTTCTTTTTTTGATAATTCTGCATATTGTTCAGACATTGTCTAGTCCAAAGAACCTTTCTGTATTTTCCTTTCTTTCTTTTTCAATTTTTCTTTTGCTTTCCTTCAATCTTTGATTGGTTGATTTTCTTTTCTCTTTTCTTTCCTTTTCTTTTGAAGCACATTTATAACCCGAGGGCAAAAGAAGCTTCTTTTGGGGAGATCCTTCTGTCCTTTCTTCCAAGGGTAGGGGTAGAAATTCCGATCCTGGTCAAGTTTTATGTCCGAAGAGTCGAGTTTGGCTCAAAAAGGCTTGCGGAAGGCAAGACATGATGTAAGTCAGGATATTTGTTTAGCGAAGGAGTTCAGGAATAAGGGGATGACCCATATTATTTCCATGACATGCATATAATAATGATGATTAGAAATTCATGCAAAACTGATCATGCACGCACCCATGTGGACACTCCAGCGTCAAGTATTGTGGTCATGTAACACTAAGGCTTAGGGTTCATTTTCCCCCATTCAAATCAATACAATGTTCTAAAAAAATGCTCCTAATCAAGTTATGCATTCATCCGAGCCCATTTTAGGCATTCGGGAAAAATCTTTCATCACATTCACCCTTTAGGCACACACACATTTAAAAAAAAAACCTTTTGTGTTCTGACCCGTGAATTTCCCAAAGAAAAACCGGTGGTCATTTTCTTTTAAAAGCGTGTTGGCTTTTAGTTAGTTAGTTTTTTTTCTTTTGGCTTTTTCTTTCAATCAAATTTCTTTTAAGCAAAAATGATTATAAATGGTTTGCAATTCGGGCACAGTTGGTATCCGAGATTATGCTTTATCGAAAGGAATAAAAGATCTGCTATAGAAATACATGAGACCTCTATTTTTGGTGTTTCAGACAAACCATCATAGAGTACATACGACAATATGCTAGAAGTGGTAAAATTACTCATAATTAGATAACAGATAACTGAAAGCAAATACTAGGTTCAGTTCTATCACAATGGAAATAACAAAAATAACTGAAAGCAACAATGTCAAGTTCAATTTTATCACAATTGAAATAACAAAAATAACTGAAAGCAATAATGTCCAGTTCAATTTTATCACAATGGAAATAACAAAACAAACTGAAAGCAATAAAGACAAATCACAAGTTTGGTGACCTTGACCGTACGACTCCGCCTCCTCCCAGAAAAAGTCCATCACGTAACCATGTCATCATCCTCCTAAGCTCCATCTCCATCTTCGAAGGTCCCTGCAGGCCCTGCCCCTGTCTAAAAATCGGGCCAATCTCCAAGCCATGCCATTGCGGCTTCAAACTGCTTAGGAGTAGGCCACGCATAAGGGTTGGGATCTTGGCTTTACTGATGTAGGGTGTACTACTAAAAGCTCTCATTCAGCCGTGCTTGACCCCTATGGTTGGCCTCCTGCTGGTTGGCCACATGTCGTATATAGCATTCCAACCTTCGTAGGTGAGCAGAGGTGGACTCTGGAGATGATGGCCATGTGCCTGCCTGGGTATGCAACACTTCTCAATGAAAGCCCTGTTAATAGGAGGCCGAATAAGCTTGCTAGGGGTGACCGACACTCCATAGAACTGACAGAGGCATGTAATCAGAGCAGGAAATCCCAAGGCCCTATTGGACTTTTTTGGGTCCATCGAGTGTCTTGTAGGCGCAATTCCTGCAAACTGGTGAATAGCGTCAGAGATCAGTTGAGCCACATGTACACTCACCTGTGTCAGTATGGTGTAGACCAGTTGACACTTGGGCAGGGGAGGTCTGAGTTGTGGTCTTTGGAGAGGATGTTGCTAAGCAGCAACGTCATCCAGATCTGAGTGATAGTGGTCATGCTGGTGCGCATGATTCGCACCCGTCTCCTCGCCGCGGACCGGGCAAAGTCCTGCCCCGGCATGCACAACAACTGGGTGATAGCCTCCTCATCGAAGCCTGAGGCTTGACTCCTCCTCTGGCTATACTCACACTACTGGCCTTTGTTCGATGGCTGACAAGTGCACCGGATCGCGCAAGTAGTATAAAACGGTAAGAACCGAGTATCGAACTCTCGGGGAACTTGTTTTACTTGGTAAAGTTGTGGTTCAGTAAATAAGTGCCTTTGGATGAAGTTTGATGTGTGGTATGGACAGGTATGTAAACTAAACTATTCAACAGAAAATCACATGAATAGTGGTGTGTGAAGACAGATAAAGAATGTGTTGATCTTCCTACTGGATGACTGATGTTATCAAAGATGTTCTCTACCTAACAATGTTTCTATGTTTTATGTTGTCTCCTGGGCTGCTAAACCCCGATGTCTCGTGCATGTTTAGCCTAATCCTAATCAAGCATCGTCCTTAGATCCCTCTTGTTGGACTAAACTTGGCTAGAACTGCATTAAGACATACATACCAACAACTAGGTTACCATACCCCGATCCCTCATGAAAATACGATAAACTAGCCCCGTCCTATCAAGTTCTAAGGATCAAACCATTTCCCAATGTTTAATGACCCTAACTGAGCATGCATCTACGTGATCAATGCAACGACCCGCCTCGTCGCTACGATATCAACACTCTAATATGCAATAATTTCAATTTTTATAAAAAGAACTCCCTTAATTTGTTTATGAAAGTAGAAGTAATTTTGTCACAACATACATTCACCCAACAACACGCCATTACTTAAGTGAATATACATAATTATATAGAAACAGTAATTCGGTACACGTCATACATATAATGGAAATTAAATCTGTTCATAAATATAATAAAAATCCAAGTTTTACATCTTTAACTCAACAAAGTCGAACTTGAAAACCAACTACGGAGGAGTTGATTACAAAACACAACTCTCCCAAAATAATGCCAACGTCATCAATTCGGCTCGGTAGCTCCTCACCAGAATCTTACTCCCTGCACCCTGCTATTGTCATTCTGCTCCCACGAACAATGTTCGTGATCATCATAGTTATCAACCACACGATATGAAATTGCAAGGGTGAGTTCATTATAAAAAGAACCAATACCAAATCCAAATAACCACAATTAGCAAGAAACATAGGCAAACATTATGAGCTTACCCAAACATTCATTATTCAACACTCACATCCAACAATTACTCATCATCCATATTCAACAATTTCTCATCATCCATATTCAACAATTACTCATCATCCATCCATGGATCCAATCAAGACTGCATAGAATGATGCATGCACCTGACTCACTTAGGAAACCATGTAGAGTTCGTCAAGACCACTCGATTGTGCACATAACTGCTCCCCCCATAGGTGATCAGCCTGGGGCCTAAAGGAGTTCCCTATGAGATATCAATCTTTTGGCCTTCCCTGATATCACCTAGTAACTCACTAGTGATCCTCAAAGTTCCTAATCTTACACTATTAGGAGTAACCTCACATGCAAGGCTAAGATCTCTAAACTGTTCTAAGAGATCCATCTCTTTAACCATCAAGGCAGACATATGTAGAGATTTCCTACTCAAGGCATCAGCCACTACATTGGCTTTACCGGGATGGTAGCTAAGATCAAAATCATAGTCCTTGAGAAACTCTAACCATCTCCTTTATCTCATGTTCAACTCCTTCTGACTAAACAAGTACTTAAGGCTCTTATGATCACTAAACACCTTGAACTTAGAGCCAAATAGATAATGCCTCCACATCTTAAGGGACAAAACCACAACAACCAACTCTAGATCATGGGTGGGATAATTCCTCTCATGAGTCTTAAGCTGTTTAGAAGCATAGGCCACTACTTGGCCATTTTGCATCAACACTCCTCCTAAACCCATCTTTGATGCATCACAATACACCTCAAATGGTTCTCTCGGGTTAGGCAAAACTAGCACTGGAGCAGTCGTCAATCTTTCCTTAAGGGTTTGGAAACTATGCTCACATTGGGTATCCCACACAAAAGCTTGACCCTTACGAGTCAGTTTAGTCAAAGGTAGAGCCAACATGGAGAAACCTTCTATTAATCTCCGAAAGTATCCTGCTAAACCTAGAAAACTCTTAATCTCGAAAATAGACTTAGGACTCTCCCACTCAAGAACAACTTCTATCTTAGAGGGATCCACAGCTATACCCCCTTGAGATATCACATGCCCTAGGAAACTAACTTTCTCTAATCAAAACTCACACTTAGACAACTTTGCATAAAGTTGTCGATCCCTAAGGGTTTGCAACACAATCCTCAAATGTTATTCATGTTCCTCTCAAGTCTTGCAGTATACCAAAATATCATCTATGAATACTACCACAAAACTATCAAGATAAGGGTGAAAAACTCTATTCATGTAGTCCATAAACACTCTTGGAGCATTAGTCACACCAAAGGGCATGACTAGATACTCATAGTGACCATAACGGGTCCTAAAAGCAGTCTTTGGTATATCCTCAGGCTTCACTCGGATTTGATGATAACCCGACCTAAGGTCTATCTTGCTAAACACACATGCTCTTACCAGCTGGTCCATAAGGTCATCTATTCTAGGCAAAGGGTACTTATTCTTAATCGTTACCTTATTCAATTGGCGGTAATCCACACACAACCTCATGGTTCCATCTTTCTTCTTCACTAATAACACTGGTGCTCCCCACGGAGACACACTAGGCCTAACTAATTGCTTATCCAACAACTCCTCTAATTGTTTCTAAAGCTCAGCTAACTCTATAGAATACATCCTATAAGGAGCTATGGATATGTGTCCAGCGCCAGGTACTAAGTTTATGGAAAACTCTATCTCTCTCTCAGGTGGCAGATCAGATATATCCTCAGGAAACACTTTAGGAAACTCTCTGACAACAGGGAGGTCACACATAGAAACCTTTGTCTCTATTTCCAAGCTAGGCAAGATCATGTACACTTGAGCATCTTCTTTTAAAGATGTCACAACTTGGTTGGCAGAGATAAACATCATATCCTTACTTATTCTAGAATCATCAAACACCACACTTTTATCAAAACAGTTTAACAAGACATGGTTGGAAGATAACCAGTCCATACCAAGAATAACATCAATCTGGCTCAAAGGCAAACAAATCAAATCAATCAAGAATGTTCTACAAGAAATTTCCACAGGACAATTCAAACACATATCAGAAGTTAACATAGAACCACTAGTAGAGGTCTCTACCACTAGATCTTTATGTAAAGAAGACACAAAAAGCTTAAGTTTTTCTACACACAAATAGGATATAAAGGAATGGGTTGCACCAGAATCAAATAGCACAAGCAACAGAATCCCATAGGAACACTCCTCTGATTATCATGGCGGTTACCATATTGCGTAGGAGGAGTTGTTTGGCTTCCGGCAAGTGAACTGGATCGCACAAGTAGTATAAAACGGTAAGAACCAAGTATCGAACACTCGGAGAACTTGTGTTATTTGGTAAGCTATTTCAGCAAATAGGTGTTTGGTGTGTAAAGGTAAGTGTGAATATGAATAGGTGTATAAACTATCTGTGCAAAAAGAAATAAAATCACACGAGAGAAATGATGTGTAAAAACAAGTAGAGAACACGTTGGTCTTCCTAATAGGTGCCTGATGCTAAAAAGATATTCTCTATCTAACAATGCTCATGTGTTCTTATGGTGTCTCCTGAGATACTAAACCTTTATTCCTCATGATAGTTTAGCCTAATCCTGATCAAGCATCGTCCGCAGATTCCTCTTGTAAGACTCAACTCAACCAGGACCGCATTAAGACACACATACTCAAGTAAATTATTGCACCTCGATTCCTCGTGAAAGCATAAATTATTGCACCCCAATACAAAATCACAAGGGTGAGTTCATTATAAAAAGAACCAATATCAAATCCAAATAACCCCAATTAGCAAGAAACATAGGCAAACATTATGAGCTTACACAACATTCATTATTCAACACTCACATCCAACAATTACTCATCATCCATATTCAACAATTTCTCATCATCCATATTCAACAATTACTCATCATCCATCCATGGATCTAATCAAGACTGCACAGAATGATGCATGCACCTGACTCAACCCTTAGATGCAATGTGGTACGTACCAACAACCAAATCCCAGGAAATAGCCTAAGCGTGTCCACACGACACTCACTTAGGAAACCATGCAGAGTTCGTCGCGACCACCCGGTTGTGCACGTAATTTCCCCCCATAGGTGATTAGCCTGAGGCCCAAAGGAGTTCCCTACGAGGAGACAAGCCGCCTCAGTACAAAGTACATTCTGCCACAATTATTCCATTTCCTGTGTCGTATGAGCTATGAACATGGCCAAGAGCAAGTGCCAAAGACAATGGACCAATTAAAGCGCCTAAGAATCCCCTCAGAAATACTTAGATTCTTTAACCACGCTTGTCCCCCACGAATGGGCCATCCGACAAGGTCAGTGCACTCCACCCCCCATGAACATCCACTACATATGACGTATGAACGTGGCCCAAAGCAAGTGCCAAAGACCATGGACCAATTAAAGCGCCTAAGCATCCCCTCAGAAATGCTTAGATTCTTTAACCACGCTTGTCCCCCACGAATGGGCCATCCGACAAGGTCAGTGCACTTCGCCCCTGATGTGCCATCATTTTCTTCTATTTTCTAAACCCTTTTTGCACCATTTTAATTACTGATTGGTCTTAATTGTCAATTAATTAGGCAGTTTTATTATTTGGGCTCATTTAGCTAATTTGATGTTTTTAATCTAATTTCAGGAATTAATGAAACATTGGGCTTAATCCGGATTTTGGTTGTGGACTTGAAGAGGGCAAATAAAGCAGCGCTTACCTTAGTTAATTTCTAATTAGGAAATTTCACAATTTTATTTTATGTGGTTCAGTGTTTATTTCGTTTTGGGCCAGAATATTGTAATAGGGCCCAATGACACTCTTTTTAAATAGCAGCCTTGGGATTCGTGCAAGGCATTCTGTTAGACTATTATTCAGAGCTTAGGGTTTATGGTTTTGAAGTTTTTCTGTTCTAATGCTACTGTTCCGTTCTTAATGCAATTTTCCATTTCCTGCTTCTAATTACAATTTTGTTCTTGTTTCTTCTTCTACTTTCATTTACGTTTCTGTTTTCATTTTCGTTTCTGTCTCATTTACGTTTCTGTTTATTTACGTTTCTGCTTTATGTTTCATTTACATTTTCTGTTTGAATCTATGGAAGGCTAATTATTCTGGTGTTGTTTCCTTCTGAGGAAGAACTCTTTGAGGTTTCGTTTATAATGTGGTTCCCTGGCAGTTTTCCCTTCACCAGTTAACCCAAATTCGTGAACATTAATCAGTGCACGCTTCGTGTTCGATTAATTGCCTCTGAGCCTAACTTGCATTCATGCTTAATGGACGAAGGGCTAACTGGTGTATGTGGTGCCTAATCACGTATTGACAACCCTAGGTTGATTTTCGCTTAGTAAATTGAAATAGGGTTGGATTAAGTTGTTAACTGTTAGGGCCAAATTCTCCATAACACAGGATAAGAGAATGGCTTATGAATCAGAGGATACAACCCATTTTTAATATTATTAGTTTCGTATTCTAGTTTACTTGTTCTGCTCCTTAAATCACAAAGCAAACAAACACCCCCCAATCGTTACTGTTACTGCAAGTATATTATGAACATTTGGTTTATCATTGCTCGTTGCGAAACAACCTAGGATCACTTCCTAGTTACTGCATTTTCATGTTTATCTGATTCAGGTACGGCCCCGATCAGCCCCCCATGAACATACACAACATCCAACGTATCGAACATGGGCACCATCAAGTGCAATAACCATGGACAAATTAAAGCACCTAAGCATCCCCACAATGAATGCTTAGATTCTTTAACCACTCTAGTCCCCCACGAATGGGCCGTCCGACAAGGTCAATGCACCCCCCATGAACATACACAACATGCACATGCCAATGCATTTCCAACATCAATCAACATTCCATTTTCATATTATTCTCAGCATAGACATCATTTCGTCTCAATGACGTTATCAACAACAACAACAACCCCATTTCATATTCACATAATCATCAACAATAACATCAATTCATGTTGACATGGTCTTTATTAAAAATGTCATCTTAAATCAATATCATCATAATTATCAATATGACCACATATCAATTAAAATCCTCAATAGCAACATCAACAATAAATCGCATTCCGCACATACATATTTTCTTTCATGGTTGAGATTCACACTTCCCAAGTCTTCAAACAACACAAATCAAATAGAGACAACAATAAACACACACACACACACACACACACACACACACACAGACACACACACACACACACACACACACACACACACACACACACACACACACACACACACACACACACACACACACACACACACACACATATATATATATATATATATATATATATATATATATATATATATATATATATATATATATATATATATATATATATATATATATATATATATATATATCGCATCCCATTCGTCAAAATTATATCGCATCCCATTAGTTAAAAACATTATTTTCTATAAAGGAAAAATTAGCATGCAACAAGGACAGACAATTATCCTCATAGCTAAGTTCCCTGACCTTAACTACGGTGTTAAAACGGTAAATTTTATAATAAATTCCCCTCACCTATTGTGAGCTACCCACGGGTTCCTCGTCACATCACACGGAGATTTATTTTTCGTCCCCGCTTGTCGGTTCCACGCAAGCCTCTACCATACCAAAATGAAGGAGACTTAATATGGATTTCAAAAAACAAAGCTAATAACAATGCTCTGGGTCAAACACCCACGTCACTACATGAAAGGGCTGAGAACATTCTGGGTTTTACAAAGGGACATCATTTTGAAATTCCAATAATGTGATCGGGGTTCAGTGAAGGTCATGAAAATAACACCCATTTCATGAAAAGATAACGTTTACAAAGTCTCTTTGCTCTAGGATTTTTCAGAGGAAGCGTAAAACATGCAATGACGGTTTCCAAACTCAGAAATGATGCAAAGGTAAGATGAAACTAACAAGAAACAAGTGTAGAACCATGGTTACCTCGAAGGAAAATGAAAGGTCAGATTAGGGTTTCGTTCTCTACCGAAACCGCGAGCCAATTTGGAAGATTCCGCTTCGGTTGAAGGGTTTCTCTCGGTGTTGGGTTTCAACAGAGAACAATGGCGGTTTGTGGTGGCTACTGGTGGCTGTGGGTGATGGAGAAAGATCTTGGAATGTTGGAAATGGTTTTGGAAGAAAGAATGAGAAAAATGGTGTTTTTCCAAAGCTACTTGGACTACAAGGCTCAAAACGCACAAATGACTAATGCTCTCGGAAACGGAAATGTAGCAGACACACTAGACGTCTTCTCAAAGATCCCAACGGTTAGATGGTGGAAACGTGTTCTTTGAAGCTCCAGACCAAATTTCGAGAAGATCCAATGGTTAACGAAGGCTGGAGAGCATATTTACCGAGACAGCTTCATGTTGCTTCCTTGAGAAGTTTCATTAAGAGGCTTCCTCAAGAAGCTTCCTCGTGGCTTCTTTGAGAAGCTAGATCCTTATCTACCCATACCTCTCTATTAACTAAATTAAACTCCTTTAAAATAATTACGGATAAAATAACACAACAAAATAATCAAACATCAAATATAATTAATATATATATATATATATATATATATCAGGGTGTTACAATCAAGGCAAAAGCGTACTAAAAATGAAGTACTGATAGCACAAAGAACGTATAAAACATCATTAGATAGATGTAAGAGTATTTACATAAAGTACTCCATAGGAAGAACCAACTAAGGATTTAGCTCTGCATAGCAGTGAGGTTTCTTTTACAACAAAGAGAAGAGATAGGGAAAGATTGAAGAATTATAGGTAGTGGGGATGTCCCCTCCACCTCTAGAAACCTCACAATCACTCAAAATCTCGTCCAATGCTCTGCAAGATAGCTTCCTCTTCAAGTTCAGTTCTCTCAAGTTTCTTCCACAGCCAAAACTCTCCTAAAAACTCAACCACCCCCTCCATTTCGAGATTCAGCTTTAAATAGGCAAGTCTGTTGAGAGGCGCATGCTTAGCGGAAGATAGGCTCGCTTAGCGCATGCAAATGACTTCTGGCTTAGCGCCAGTCATGTTCACTCAGCTTGGAGGTTCAAGCGGTGCGCTTAGCCAACTGATTCTTGCTGAGCGCATCATGACAACTCATCTGCTTCCAGGATCTTCTACGCGCTTAGCCATGAACTTTTACGCTTAGCGGATGGCTCGCTAAGCCAGGTAATTGGCTTAGCGAGCGGCTCAAAATCAACACTTCCACAAACTTGCTTATTTAACCTGAAATTGAAATGGAAAGGTTATTAAATACACAAAAGTGAGATACTAAGTACTTATTACCTATATTTAACAAAAAGTACTCACAATACTACAAAAAGAACTGTAAATGGAAGGAGTCAAATACAATTTACACAGTTTTTTTACACAAAAGTTAGTTGTATTAACCGACTAACAGCCTTCCTCCAAGATCAGTGGGTGCCCCAGAAACTGGCTGATGACATCTCCTTCAAAAGGAATCCACTGGCCCCTCACCCAAGAGCGTATGTCTCAGGTCCCCTCTTCCGTAGGCCAGGCATTAGCATAAAACTCCATGACTATTTCAAGACCGAACTTAGCCATGGGTGAGACGAGTGGAGCCCAATTCCTTTGGGCTATCTTCTCTTGGAACTCAATGAACTCTTCATCCCTCAGCTGGACTCGTCTCTCTCTGAGGAACGACCAGCCTTTGATGGTCTCAAACCACTGCTGGTGTTCCGCACTCTGGAAGCTGTGTCTATCGAAGTCCTCATTGGCCTATGGGGCCGCACTGGAACCCTCTCCAGCTGTGTCTTTCCTGGTCCTCTTGGCAGGGAGCTTTCTCGGAGCTATCTCCTGCGAGGACACATTTGTAGAGTTTGTTTACAAGAAATAACAACTTATCACAATAAAAGCCAAATCAAACAAAAATGGCGTGCACTTTTTTTCAACAAAATGCAAATGTCAATATGAATTTAGAGAAAAACTTACACATCAGTGTGTGGGTTTCTCTAGGACATACATATATTTATGCACACATATTTTCCCTTGGTGGAAAAAACATTTTATGAGATACACCTTCTTCTGTTTGCAAAGAATTTTCTTATGCTACCTAGTAAACTATCCAACATACATGCACATTTGCAAAGCACTTTGCCTACCTATCTCAACATACATACACATTTGCAAGGCATTTTTGCTACCTATCTCAACATACATACATATTTGCAAGGCATTTTGACTACCTATCTACTCCATTTTGAATGGCATTTTTTGCTATATGTCCCTATTTTGAGAAGCATTTTGTGGATCATGCATTGTTTTGATGATGTCGAAAAGAAATCACTTGATTGTCATCATCAAAAAGTGGGAGAATATGAATGTATGTATACATGATTTTGATGATGCCAAAGATAAGTGCTTCTCAAGTTTGATCCAAGTCAAGAATTCAGAAATTCAGAAAATAACTCCCAAGAGTCACAACTCTTCAGAAAATAACTCCTGAGAGTCACATCTGTTCAAGAGATTTTTGAATGGTCATCAAAGGCCTATAAATAGGTGACTTGGGACACAAAATGCATGAGAGAGATTCCAAGAGAACTTCATTGCCAAATGCTCTCTCAAAAGAAACTCTTGGGCAAACACATGCAAATCCATTAAGAGTTTCTCCATGGACTTCAATTATAATATCCTTCTCTTCAAGAGAGAATTCTTCTTTCTTTCATCTCATTCAAAGAGATTGATTAAGGGACTAAGGGTCTCTTAAGTTGTAAGGATTCCTGAACACAAGGGATGGGTTGTCCCTGTGTGGTTTAGACTTTGTAAATGGATTTTTACAAAGGGAGTGGAAAATCTCTAGTGGGTTGCTTGAGTACTGGACGTAGGCACGGAATTTGCCGAACCAGTATAAAAACTGTGTTTGCTTGCTCTCTTCCCTTATCTCATTTATTTTGTTGCAATCAATTTTGTCTTGCATGTTTAAAGAACATTATTAAATTGATTGCTGCTTCTTCTGCATTCTAAGCCTATCCCTCTTAAGTTATTGAGGCCACTGGTCCAACACATTTATGTACACACACTTGAGAGGTGACTTCATGCTATACATTCGCACATATTTACATTCATTTGAAAAGCAATTCCATGTCACATATTCACACATATATACATTCATTGGAAAGGCATTTTTTATGTTACACATTCATTGGAAAGGCAATTTTTGTACTACCTATTCATGGGAAAGGCGGATTTTTTTACTACCTATTCATGTTTTTGAAAGGCAATTTCATGTCATATGTTCCTATTTTGAGAAGTATTTTTGTGCCACTTTTAACATATATGCATATTTGCAAAGCACTTGGCTACCTGTTCAACATATGTACACTTTATTTGAAAGGCATTTGCCTCTTGCTACCTATTCTATATACCCATGTACATGGTGAAGAACACCTCCACACCATCTAAGCGCCAAGAAATCATCATGATGTAACCCAAAACAAGCGCTGGTCTAAAGGGGAAACCTCACCAACATGCTCTCATTTTCATGCATTCTTGTATTCAAAACCAAAAAGATTGGGTTCCTAGGCCTATGTCATATTCTTGGCAACTATCCTAACCTCTACAAACTGTCTACATACTCAAAAATAGCAGCCCTACATGCATCAATTTGTTCTACAAGCAGAATTTCACAAAATCATGCGCAAATGGCATTGAGGCATTTAACCGAATACTTGGTGGGCGCACGTTTAGACATGAACGAAAAGGGAATGGGGGTAATGTGGCATGCCTAATCATTTCAGAATACACCATAGGCCTACAACCATCCCATACAATCCCCCATTTCAACAAATCAAAGCACGAATTCATCATCAATTGGCTCACAAATTTGGCCAAACATAGACAATTTAGAGCACTAAAATGCATCAATGGAAAGCCAAAGAACCAAGGAATGGTGTACTTACTTGTATGGAGTGAGCAAGAGTTCAAAAATGGAAACAAAAGTGAAAAAATGGTGGCTTAGGGCTGCAAAACTCGTGAATCCCATGAGCTCCTATGCCTCTTGAATGTTGGCAAAGAATTTGGGGAGAATGAAGCTTCACCCCTGCCCTTTTAAGCTTTTGTCATGCAGATGTGCTCGCCTAGGCAAGCTAACTCTGTACTATTTTTTTTTTTTTGCAAAAATTTAAAGACCCCCTTGCTATGCTTGTATATTTTTTGAATTCCTAGGATCGCAAATAAACTAGGCATACTCAAACATAATGAATAAATAAAAGCGGAAATTTTAAAGTTACTAGGCTGCCTCCTAGTGGCGCTACTTTAACGTCTTGAGCCGGACGCGGGATGATAATTTGTTGATCACGGTCCTAGCACCTGCTCGTACCTGCCCCTAAGCTTTCGAATAAAGGAAATGATAACATGCAGTAAATGCGAAACAATATCACAAAATACCGATACTACCCTTCACTTACATTTATCTTGATTTTGGTGTGGTATTGACCATCACCCAAAATGTCTTTTACTTATCCTTCAATTCGCAGGACGATAAGATGCGGATGCGAATGCATGCATGTTATGAATAAACGTTAAGTACAACAATTAAACAGGTGATATTTGTGTTCAATTTTACTTAAACGCTTTAGGCACCCCATAGATTTGAGCCAAATGGCTCGAGATTCAAAAATGAGAATGTGTACTCTATGACAATAAAAGACACAACACAAGGAGTTGAAATGCATATCACCAATCCAATGTTTATTAAATGTTGCGACCATGGTTTACAAAAGATTGGAAAAACTTCAGAGATCCCAATGAGCTTTTGGAGGGGCAGCACGCATTGAAACCTTTGGCTGCCCCAAGTACTAGGCATAATATAGTTTGACGACATCAGAATTCATGGGTGAAGGCAATTCTTCATCGTCCATGCTGGCTAGCACTAACGCTCCTCCTGAAAATGCTTTCTTCATGATGAAATGTCCTTCATAACTTGGGGCCCACTTTCCCCTATTGTCTTTTTGGGCTTGGGATACTTTCTTAAGACAAGATCTCCTTCGTTTAACTTGTGCGGGTGTACTTTCTTGTCGAAAGCATTCTTCACTTGTCTTTGATATAATCGCCCGTGGCTCATTGCTGCCAATCTCTTACCCTCTATAAGATTGAGCTGATCAAAGCGTCCTTGGGCTCATTCAGACTCTTCCAACTCAGATTCTGCCAGAATTCTTAAAGAGGGGACCTTTACTTCAAACGGCAACACGACTTCCATCCCGTACACTAATGATAACAGGGTTTCCCTAGTTGATGTGCGTACTGAGGTTCGATAACCATGCAGTGCGAAAGGGATCATTTCATGCTAATCCTTGTATGACACGGTCATTTTTTGAATGATCTTCTTGATGTTTTTGTTCGCCGCCTCAACTGCCCCATTCATCTTAGGCCCATAAGGCGTGAAATTGTGATGTTAGATCTTGAAATCCTCACACATTTCTTTCATCATCTTACTGTTCAAGTTGGTGGCATTGTTAGTGATAATCTTCCTAGGTAACCCATACCGAAAGATTATCTTTTTCTTGATGAACCTAACCACCATGCTCCTTGTCACACTGGCGTAAGAAGCCGCTTCAATCCATTTGGTGTTGTAGTCAATGGCGACCAAGATGAAGCGATGCCCGTTTAACGCCTTGGGCTCAATAGCTCTGATCACATCTATTCCCCACCTAGAGATGGGTCGTGACGCTGCCAACATGTTCAAAGGCATGGGCGAGGCATTGACGTTATCCACGAATGCCTAGCACTTGTGGCATTTTCTCACATGGATACAATAGTCGTTTTCCATAGTGAGCCAGTAATATCCTGTCCTTAGAATCTTCCGGGTCATGACATGTCCATTGGTGTGTGTCCCGAAGGATCCCTTATGCACCTCTAGGAGCATTTGCTCGGCCTCCCTGGCATCCACACATCGAAATAGTACCATATCATGATTTTGCTTGTACAGGATACCTCCGCTTAAAAAGAAGCCAGCTGCTAATCTTCGGAATGCCCTTTTGTCGTTATCGGAAGCCTCCCGTGGGTACTCCTTGTCCTTGACATATCACTTAATGTCGGAGTACCATGGTTTACCGTCTTGTTTCTCTTCTATCAAGCAGCAATGTGCGGGCTTGCTGCGACATCTGAACTCGATGTATGGAAAGTCTCCATGCGGGGTTAGCTGAAACATGGATGCCAAAGTAGCAAGTGCATCGACCATTTGTGATGTAGGCCTGATAGGATATCAATTTGTGATGCTTGGTCTCCCATTCTCCTTTCAATTGATGAATCACCAAGGTTAAGTCTCTGTATACTTTGAGCAATTTGACATTGAAGTCAATTGCTGCTTGGATCCCAAGGGCGCATGCCTTGTATTCAGCTATATTGTTCATGCAATCTAAGCCCAACCTTGCCGTGAAGGGTATGCATTGATTGTTGGGAGTGACAAAAACTGCCCCAACTACATGGCCTAGGGCGTTGGATGTGCCATCAAACCACATGATCCACTTATCCCTATCTTCATCCTCCATCTCTTCCCCGAACAGGGCCATGATGTCCTCATCTCGGAATTCTGGATGCATGGGCTCGTAGTCATTGAGCTAGATAGTCTGCCAAGGCACTTCCCTTTATTAGCTTTTGAGTGACATAAACAATGTCAAACTCAGACTAATGTATCATTATTTTCTCCTATTGCTTACCCCTTTCTGTCACCATTTTAATTATTGATTAGCCTTAATTGTCAAATTAATTATGCAGTTTTATCATTTGGGCCTACTTGACTAATTATGTGTTTTAATTTAATTTCAGGAGAATTATAAGCAATTGGGTTTGGATCCGGAATTGGGCTGAACCGGCTTGGACTTGAAGAGAGTAGACAATTTTATTTGTCGTCCAATTTTATTTTATTTCATTTTTGGGCTGTATTTTTGTAATTGGGCCACCAAACCTTATTGGGTCCAAAAATCAGATTTGTAAGCTTTGGGGCCTAGTAACCTTTAGTGAGCCCAGCTGCTAGGGTTTTAGGGTGGTCTGGTTACTGTTCACGGGGAGAGAGATTGTAGGGTTTCATTTTCAGATTTAAGTGTTACTGTTCACGCACATGGTACTATTCACGTAGCAACTCCATTTTCGTTTTCTGCCTCAAAATCCAGTTTCATTTCCTGCTTTTAATTCCAGTTTCATTTTCATTTCTGTCTTCTAATTTCAGTTCATTTTCTGCCTTTGATTTCCTTTTCGTTTCTGCTGTTAATGGAAGGCTGAATCTCTAGTGTTGTTTTCTCTTGAGGATTAAGCATAGCTCTCTTTGAGGTTTTGCTATTAATATTAAATTCTGATCAGTTTTTCCCCTTCACCAATTTTTCTGTATTTGTTGCTGATATTAATCCATGCATGCTTAATGCTTGATTAATTGTCTTTGTGCTTAATTAACGTTCATGCTTAATGGACAAATGAGAGGGATTAATTAGTGTATGTGTTGCTTAATCACATAATGCAGCCTTGTGTTAATTTTCGCTTAGTAAATTAATTTCGGGTTGGATTAAGTGGTTGAACTGATTAGGGATTGTCATACCCTAATTTCGTCCGGGGACCATCCGTTGTTGGGATGTGACCCTCGTTTGACCACTTCGAGGTACTTGGCACCAATCGTTAGGCAATTCGTGAAGTTCCGAGACATGCCGGAAGTCAAAAGAAAGCATTGTAGCACAATCCGTGAAGTTCCGTGACATGCCGAAAGTTAAAAGGAAGTGTTAGTGCGCAATCCGTAAAGTTCCATAACATTCCGGAAGGCAAAAAAGGGATGATTATGCAATCCGTAATGTTCCATAACATTACGGAAAGAAAACAAGTATCGTTACGTAATTCGTAAGTTTCCGTAACGTTACGGAAAAAAAATCAGCAAAAAAGGCAAGGGGGTGTATTTAGTAAATAAGGGGGGTACAAATAGCAACCAGGCCCACTTGGGCCTTCTAGGAAGTTCTCCAGAAGGCGGTGGAAGCATTCTAGCTCGCCTGGGCGAGCTGGGTGGCAAGCTTCTCCTTCCTTTTCATATAAATAGAGGAAGGAGGGAAGAACAAAAATGTTCAACCCTCCTGGTATCTGAGATTCACTGAAAATTAGTTAGAAAAATTGTTTCCATGAAGAAAATCCAAGCCGAGGCGCTTCCGTGACGTTTCCGTGGGTGATTTTGCGAAGATTTTCAACCATTCTTCGTCGTTCTTTGTTCGTTCTTCGTCGTTCTTCGGTCTTCAACCGGTAAGTTCCCAAAATTGAATCTTTCAATTCATTCTATGTACACTTAGTGGTCCTCATCGATTTTGCGTGCTTTTATTTTCATTTCATCTACTTTCCATACCCCCTTTTGACGTGCTTTAGTAATTTATTTAAGTCATTTTCTCGCCTTATCAAAAATAAAATAAATTTCCACCGATCATTTGAATTGTAACATCCTTTAATTTCTGTTAAAATGAATTCCGACTGTTTGGTCATGCCGTAACCACGTTTAAAACCTAAAAGAGGCAAAATAATAATATAATAATAAAAAATATCTTTTAGTAAAATAAATCAAAAAAATCAATCGGACGTTTTCTTTGAGAGTTCCCTTTCTTAATCGAATCGACTAATAACCAAAGTGAAACAAAGGCTAAAATCAATTCATAAACCAAACTTTTTGTCATCGCCTAAAAAAGCCATTTTCAAAGGTCCAATGCCTTGAAACGGTCTTTTCTGCTTTTATTGGTTAAATGTAGATTTCTAAAGGCCTAAAATCAACATGTAACTTTATTACCTCTTTCAAAAAATAACAAGAGATCATTTAATGGTCCAACGCCTTAAATGACCTTTCATTCAATAAAAACATATTTTGCAAAAAAAAGGATAAAAACAACTTAACCAAACACTTTGTTCTCAATGAACTACGTAGGTCTGATTTCCTTATCACAACTGAGGAATACGTAGGAGCAAGGGAAACACCCTCGTCGACCACAAAAAGATAAAAATATAAAAGGCACAAAAAGGCATAAAGACGTAAAAGGGAACATAAAACAAATTGAAGTCATGTTTGCACACTTGATTAAAGGATGTCGTCCCTTGTGACGGACGCATGGGGTGCTAATACCTTCCCCGTGCGTAAATACAACTCCCGAACCTTTCACTTAAAGTTCGTAGACCACGTCCTTTCTGGTTTTTCCGACGTTTTTCCTCAAATAAATGTTGGTGGCAACTCCGCGCATTTTCCTTCCTTGGAAGACGCACCTGCGAGTCACCTGTCGCCCTCCCGCCGGAGGGTAGGTTGCGACAGTTGGCGACTCCACTGGGGACTGTTTTTTAGAGAGTTAGGCCATTTAATCTTGTGCGATGTTTTATCATGACTTTCTCCATTGTTGGTTTCCCTTTATTTTTCTTATGTTCTTGTGTATATAACACATTGATGCTTTTAGTGCGTTTTAAAATGTATGCATGAGGTAAATATTTATTCATTTGATGCACACAAACACCAACACTATTTTCACACACGGTGGGTTGAAAAAGGGCCCTATACCCGGGCTCGTGGGAACACAAGGAGTGGAGGTGAATCTGTGATCATGCTAGGTCTCCGACTTGCTTGATTACAGTGAATCCTCATTTAGAGTTTTTCTCTTTGATAACATATTGTTGCTAGTAGTCCCTATTGCTGCAATATGTTCTTCGAAGGGGATGATACCTCTAGAGACCATCAAGTGAGATATGACCACCTTGGGAGATATCGCTAAAAGCCCTTTTAGCTCCCTCCCATGTAGGTCCCCAAAATAGGGGCACGAAGCAAACACGCTGCGTGCCATTTTTTCACACTGCCATGCATGTAGTCAAATGTCGTGTACCCCTTTGATTATATTTGTTTGTGAATATTGTCGTACTATGTGCATCCCCGTGTTGTGCCTTTTGCATATGCATCATGCACAGGTTCGGTCTTGATCCCCTCTCTTTGGCAAACCAACGGAGGGTTCGTGTCACCTTCTTAAATACATGTGTCGGGCACTATGCTACCCCAAGACGTTGTATCTAGGAAGGAGACAATTTCCCGGGCTCCCGTATTCATAAATTGCATCTGTGTCATATGCATTTTTTCATGCATTCATCCATTCCACCCATGATAGATGTCGAAGTTTTGATTCACACCGATTTTGTTCACTTTAGTAAAACATGGGAACAAGTCAAATGCCTTCGCTTAAAAAGAGGTTCTATCAAGTCAAGGTCAAGAGCCTAGGGATCACCAGTCTAAAAGAGTTAGGGCAGTTGATGGGTCAAAGGCCTAGGGAACATGTTAGAAGTCTCCACAAAGGCCATTGCCTCCCTCGCCCAGTATTATGATCAGCCATTGAGGTGCTTCACCTTTGGGGACTTCCAGCTATCACCCATGGTAGAAGAATTTAAAGAGATCCTAGGATGTCCTCTAGGGGGAAGGAGACCATACCTCTTCTCAGGGTTCTATCCCTCATTAGCTAGAATTTCTAAGATAGTCCAAATCTCGGCGCAGGAATTAGGCCACAGAAAGCAAGTCAAAAATGGGGTGGTTGGAATACCGAGAAAATATTTGGAGGCAAAAGCAAGAATCTTGGCAGGTAAAGGCGAATGGGCCCCGTTCATAGACATTCTCGCACTGTTGATCTTCGGAGGAGTCCTCTTTCCGAATGTGGATGGGTTGGTGGACCTAGCAGCGATCGACGCTTTTCTCGCCTATCATGACCACAAGGAAAGCTTGGTTGTCGCTATGCTAGCCGACCTATATGACACCTTCGACCGAAGGTGTGAGAAGAGCAGTACGAGGATTGTTTGCTATACTCCAGCTCTTTATGTATGGTTGGTTTTGAACCTTTTTCGCCGAGAGGTGAGGCATGCTTGCCCGTTAGAAAGCCACTATTCATACACAGAGAAAGGAGGGGCAAGTTGGGACCAACTCTTAGCAAACAAAGAAGAAGCGTCTGTTAACTGGTTCCCTCGATGGAAAGAAGGAAGAACCGGAGTTCTTATTTCATGTGGAGGATTTCCGAGTGTTCCCTTGATGGGGATGAGGGGTTGCATCAGTTACAATCCCGTTCTTGCTATAAGGCAAATTGGCTACCCTATAAGAGGGGCGCCACTAGAGGAAGAGCTCGCGCTTGTCATTTCACAAGGTTTCAATAAGATCAACATGGAGACACTTCAGAAGGTCTGCAAGGCATGGGAGGTGTTGCAAAAGAAGGACAAGGAACTCAGGGGCAGTAACAATGGGCCCATCGGTGGCTACCGTAAGTGGTTGAAAGCCCACGTGCAAGGTTTGGATTGGCTTCCGAGTTTGAGAACCGCTAAAAGGGAGGAAGTTGAGGCACCGGAGGAAGACGAAGAGGTGCAGGCCCTTAGGACATAACTTGAGCAAGCTCAAACAGTCAAAGAAAGGTTCAAATCAGCAGCTCTTAAGATCCGAAAGGAGAATGCCGAACTGAGAGATATAAATACAGCTACCACCAAAGCCTTGGAACAAGAAACCAAGAGGGCTCGTATGGAGGAGCACGGCCGGAACAAGTTTCGGGCTCTGTGGGGCAGCAACAGTGAGCTTAAGCTCCGGAGAGAGGAAAGGGACCAATCACGAGTAGACAGTCTGATCTTGAAAGATGAGTTGAAGGCTTGCTCAAGGTCCAAAAGAAACATGTCTCAGCGGTTATGCGAGACAGAGACCAACATGTTAGCTATCGTCAGCAAGTACCAAGAAGAACTAAATCTAGCCACGGCCCACGAGCATAGAGTGGCGGACGAGTATGCCCAAGTGTACGCGGAAAAGGAGGCTAGAGGAAAGGTGATCGACTCGTTACATCAAGAGGCAACAATGTGGATGGACCGATTTGCTCTTACCTTGAACGGGAGTCAAGAACTTCCCCGATTGCTAGCCAAGGCCAAAGCGATGGAGGACACCTACTCCGCCCCCGAGGAGATCCACAGACTTCTCGGCTATTGTCAGCATATGATAGATTTAATGGTCCATATAATTAGAAACCGATAGGAAGCTTGTATTGCTGCTCAGATCTTGACTAGTTATAACTTTCTAAATAAAATGAGTTTATCCCATGTTTTTACTCCAAAAGTCAGTGCGAATCAAATCACTCCCGCATTTTATCTCTAGCATGCATTCATTATTCTTTACCTACTCCTCACGTTTGGTTTTTTTAGGAATAACACCATAACTAAACTCGCCCCAAGGCATCCCTATCGCACCAGATGATCAAGAGGAGACACAGGAACAGATGAAAGCCGACATATCGGCTTTGAAAGAGCAAATGGCTTCCATGATGGAGGCCATGTTAGGAATGAGGCAACTCATGGAGAAAAACGTGGCCACCGCTGTCGCTGTTAGTTCGACTGCCGAAGCAGACCCAACTCTCCTAGCTACCGCGCACCATCCTCCCCCAAACGCGGTAGGACGAGAAAGGAACATACTGGGGCACAACAACAACCCCCATTTGGGATTCAACCGGGTGGCTTACCCTTATGGATTACTGCCTAATTATACGCCGCCAGTCATGCATGATGACACTGGTCACGTCCCTTCCCCCGTCCTTGAAGGGGAGCCTCATCGACATCCCGACGAGGTCCATGAAGATCATCGAGAGTATGCCCAAAGGGATGTCGATTTCTACCCCCCGATCCCCGTCGAGGGGCCGGTGCCCAACACATTGCCTCAGCCCAACCTCACAACACAACCAATATTTTTGTCCACAGAAGGACCACCCCCGGCGGCCGAAGAAAGAAGGAAACTCGATCTCCTCGAGGAGAGATTGAGAGCTATTGAAGGCTTTGGTGACTATCAGTTCGCGGACATGACGGATCTTTGCTTGGTACTGGATGTCGTCATCCCCCCAAAATTCAATGTACCTGATTTCGACAAGTATAAAGGGACGACTTGTCCTAAGAACCATCTCAAGATGTATTGTCCTAAGATGACGGCGCACACTAGGGATGAAGAGTTATTAATACACTTTTTCCAAGATAGCTTGGCTGGAGCCGCGGTTGTTTGGTACACTAATCTGGAAGCTTCCCACATCCGTACTTGGAAGGACCTGATTACTGCTTTCCTAAGGCAATATCAGTATAATTCCGATATGGCTCCCGATCGCACTCAGCTACAGAATATGTTTAATAAGGAAGGTGAGACCTTTAAAGAGTACGCACAGCGGTGGAGAGACCTGGCAGAACAAGTGGTCCCTCCCATAGTCAAAAGGGAGATAATTACCATGATGGTAGACACCTTGCCAGTGTTTTACTATGAGAAGTTGGTAGGCTACATGCCTTCCAGCTTCACGGATTTGGTATTCGCCGGGGAAAGAATCGAAGTAGGGTTGAAAAGAGGGAAGTTCGATTACGTTTCCTCCACAAGTACCAATGCTAAGAGAATAGGAGCAACTGGGGCAAAAAGGAAGGAATGAGATACCCATGCCGTCACTTTGACGCCCGCATGGGTCAAGCCCCCGCAGACCTCTTATGGTACACATCAGTACGCGCAACAACATCCGAGCTTCTCAGCTCGCGTCGGGAACTCCTTTAATCCAGCACCTGCACAGCCTAGAGCGCCCGCCCCCATCTAGAGGGAGGCCCCCCAAGCTCCAGCTCCAACCACGACTCGCCCCGCCGGCAATGCACACTTTGGTGCCGGTTCCAACACAATGAGGAACTTTCCCCCAAGGCCAATTCCAGAATTCACCCCGATCCCAATGACATACGAAGACCTCTTGTTATCCCTCATCACCAACCAAATGGCCGTAATAACTCTCGGGAAGATCTACCAACATCCTTTCCCAAAATGGTATGATCATGACGCAAGTTGCATGTACCATGGGAAAACCCCGGGCCACTCCACCGAAAAATGCCTGGCCCTTAAATACAAGGTCCAACATTTGATAGACGCTGGATGGCTAACGTTTCAAGAGGATTGGCCCAACGTAAAAACAAACCCGCTCACCAATCATGGAGGGGGAGCAGTTAACGCCATTGAGTCGGATAGGCCGCGCAGGTCCAAGCCTTTAAAGGACGTGGCGACCCCTAGGAGGTTTATCTATGATGCCCTACAAGAGGGGGGTGTAATTCCCCATGGTGAGCATGAAGAGGATTCTTGTTTGTTGCATCCCGACGAGCTACATGACATGGAAACATGTTTAGCAGTGGAGGAATTGTTGCAACGAATGATAGATCAAGGCCGACTGGAAGTTGATGATGAGGGGAGGGAAGAGCAACATATATGTATGCAGTCCGCAGATGAGAGAAGTTTTGGAAGGCCTAAACCTTTGGTGATATATTTCACCAAGGACGCAGCTTCACAAAAGCCCCGATACCCCTCGGCAGCTAAACTTGTTCCTTTCCCATACCAAAACAGCCTCGCAGTCCCGAGGAGTTATACACCTTCGAGTGAAAGGAAAGAAGAGACCACCGACATCAGCTCGTTGTCGGCCAAGGTAACCAATATCACGGGGCTGAGCGGTGTTACCCGCAGCGGTCGCGTGTTTTCACCCCCCGACCTGCCAACACAACCCGCAAACGTTAAAGGGAAGGCGAAGATGGTGGAAGAACAAAATAACAAAACGAACCCCACTCCGAACGAGGATATTCCAGTGAAAGGTCTTCCGGAGAAAAGGGATGGATGTGGCAAGAAGGAAGTGTCGCTAGAGGAAGCAAGCGAGTTTCTCCGCATTATTCAGCAGCGCGAGTTCAAGGTCATTGAACAGCTCAACAATACCCCGACCAGGGTCTCTCTTTTGGAATTACTCATGAGCTCTGAGCCTCATCGGGCTTTTTTAGTAAAGGTCTTGAACGAAGCTCATGTGGCCCAAGATATTTCTTTAGAGGGCTTTGGAGGACTCGTCAATAATATCACCGCCAAAAACTATCTCGCCTTCGCCGAAGAAGAAATCCCTGCCGAGGGGAGAGGGCATAACAGGGCTTTGCATGTATCAGTCAAGTGCATGGACCACGTCGTAGCCAAGGTGCTGATCGATAACGGTTCCAGTTTAAACGTAATGCCCAAAAGCACTTTGGAGAAATTACCATTTAATGCTTCCCATCTAAAGCCAAGTTCCATGGTAGTCCGTGCCTTCGACGGCACCCGCCGAGAGATTAGGGGACATTAACCCCGCTTACAGCTGCCTTTTGGGGCACCCGTGGATCCACTCGGTGGTAGTCATTCCCTCTACACTCCACCAAAAATTGAAATTCGTAGTAGAGGGGCATTTGGTTATCGTATCGGGCAAGGAAGACATCTTGGTGAGTTGCCCGTCCACTATGCCATATGTGGAAGCCGCGGAGGAGTCATTAGAAACAGCCTTCCAATCTTTTGAGGTGGTAAGCATTGCCTCTGTAGATTCCTTCTATGGGAAGCCTTGCCTGTTCGATACGATAGTAATGGTGGCCCGAGTGATGTTGGGGAATGGTTACCTGCCCGGAATGGGTTTAGGCAAAGACAACGGCGGCAGAACCAGCCCGGTAAGCGCCAGAGAAACCGTGGGAAGTTTGGCTTAGGCTATAAACCCACACAAGCGGACATAAGGAAAAGCATTGCAGGAAGGAATAGCGGAGGTCAAGGCTCACGATTGGGACAAGAAGTTGAAGGAGGCCCGCCCTGTCACATCAGTAGGAGCTTTATAAGCGCGAGTCTAGGACACGAAGGCCAAGTCGTTGCGATATGCGAAGATGATTCGCTGAGTGGGTTGGATTGGGTACGACCATGCCCTCCTGGTTTTCGACTAGGAAATTGGCGAGTGGAGGAGCGCCCAAACATTTACGCGACAAGCGTAACGTAACCCTTTGTGGCTTTAAAACTCTAAAGTTGGGCCAAGGCTTTAGAGTTTCCTTTAGTTAAGGTTTTATGTCTTTTGTTCCTAAAATTATAATACAAAGCTCTTTCTTCATCTGTTCCTACGTCTCTACCCATTCTCATCCATTTGCATGTTTATTTCTTTACATTTAAAATGCCAGATCCGAGAACGAGTCCCTCAAAGGTACTAATACCTCGGACCCGACCATCGATTTCGAGCAAGAAACGAATCAGGCGAAGGATGAAGAGGACGAGGATGTGGGACTTCCCCCGGAGTTGGAGAAGATAGTCGCCCATGAGGACCAAGAGATGGGGCCTCATCAAGAAGAGACGGAACTAGTGGACTTAGGAACCAGCAGTGGGAAAAAAGAAGTAAAGATAGGCACGGGTATGACCACACCCATCCGTGAAGAATTGACAGCCCTGCTAAAAGACTACCAAGACATATTTGCTTGGTCGTACCAAGATATGCCCAGTTTAAGTTCTGACATTGTACAACACTGATTACCTCTAAATCCCGAGTGTTCCCCAGTAAAACAAAAACCGAGGAGGATGAAGCCCGAGACATCCTTGAAAATAAAAGAAGAGGTAAAGAAACAATTTGACGGCCAATTTCACTTTGTTTTCCTTTATGGGCGAGTTCTTCGGTTACAATTAGATAAAAATGGCGCCAAAGGATATGGAAAAGACTACCTTCGTCATCCTATGGGGAACGTTCTTTTACAAGGTGATGTCCTTTGGACTCAAGAATGTCGGGGCAACTTATCAACGGGCTATGGCAGCTTTATTCCATGATATGATGCACCAAGAAATTGAGGTCTATGTGGACGACATAATTGCCAAATCTAAGACCGAGGAGGAACACCTTGTCAACCTGCGGAAGTTGTTCGAAAGGCTTAGGAAGTATCAACTGAGGTTGAACCCTGCTAAGTGCACTTTCGGGGTCAAATCAGGGAAGTTGCTAGGTTTCATCGTAAGCCAGAAAGGGATAGAGGTGGACCCCGAAAAGGTGAAGGCTATCCTTGAGATGCCGGAACCCCGTACCGAGAGGCAAGTCCGAGGTTTCCTGGGACGTTTGAATTATATTGCCAGATTCATATCACAACTCACTGATATTTGTGAGCCGTTGTTCAAACTCTTACGCAAAAACCAAACTGTCCGCTGGAACAAGGATTGTCAAGAGGTGTTTGGAAGGATCAAAAAGTGTCTCATGAACCCTCCTGTGCTTACGCCGCCGGTGCCCGAAAGGCCTCTCATCTTGTATATGACGATTTTGGACGAGTCGATGGGATGTATGCTAGGGCAACATGACAAGTCCGGGAAGAGAGAGCGCGATGTCTACTACTTGAGTAAGAAGTTCACGGCCTGTGAAATAAATTACTCCCTGCTCGAAAGAACGTGTTGTGCTTTAGTCTGGGTGTCCCACCGTCTAAGACAATACATGCTGAGCCATACCACCTGGTTGATATCCAAGATGGACCCGGTTAAGTACATCTTTGAAAAGCCTGCTCTCACAGGACGGATCGCCCGGTGGAAAGTCTTGCTATCCGAGTTTGATATAGTTTACGTCACCCAAAAGGCGATAAAAGGAAGTGCCTTAGCAGATTATTTGGCTCAGCAGCCTTTCAACGACTATCAGCCCATGCATCCCGAATTCCCGGATGAGGACATCATGGCCTTGTTTGAGGAAAAACTAGACGAGGACCAGGACAAATGGACCGTGTGGTTTGACAGAGCATCAAATGTTCTAGGCCATGGCATTGGAGCAGTATTGGTCTCTCCAGACAATCAATGTATACCTTTCACAGCCAGGCTAGGGTTTGATTGCACCAACAATATGGCTGTGTATGAAGCGTGTGCCCTGGACATCTAGGCGGCAATTGACTCTAATGTCAAACTATTCAAAGTATACGGGGACTCAGCACTAGTGATTCACCAGCTGAGAGGGGAATAGGAAACTATAGATCCCTAGCTGATACCCTACAAAGCCTATATCAAGGTGTCGCAACGTGCCCTTTTGCGGGCGAGGGAGGGCGGGGCTCACGGGTGCGTTTTCCAAAGGAGGAAAGATGCGCGGAGTCGCCACCAACGTTTATTTGTGGAAAACGTCGGAAAAACCGAAGGAAACCGGTCAAAATGAAAATTCTAAGTTCGGGAGTTGTATTTACGTTTGAGGAAGGTATTAGCACCTCTCACGTTTGTCTCAAAGGATAACAGCCTATTTTTTAGAATTGTGAAATTGTGTTATCTTAACTTTTATTTCTTTTTATTTTTTGAGGTCGACAAAAGCGGGGCTTTTGCTCCTACGTACCCTCCATCAAAGAGGAAATCAGACCTACGTAGTTCTTTCTTATGCGTGAATCAAATGATTCTTTTTACTTGAAAGGTGATCATTTTAAGGCGTTGGACCTTAAAAATGATCCATTTTACTTGGTAAGAAACTGAAATGATAAACTTTCAAAACCCTATTTTTGTGGACAAGCTTGACTAGGCGAGTTGATTTTAGCCTTAATTTCACTTTAGTTATTAGTCAATTCAATTAAGAATGAGAAATCCCAAAGAGAAAACGTCCGATTGATTTTTCGCTTTATTTTACTAAAAGGGCATTTTTTGATTATTATTTTACCTCTTTTTTGATTTCCAACGTGGTTACGGCACGACCGAACGGTCGGAATTCATTTAAACCGAAATTAACGGATGATACGATTCAAACGATCAGTGGAAATTTATTTTATTTTTAGATTAGGCGAGAAATGACTTAAATAAATGGCTTAAGCACGTCAAAAGGGGGTATAAAAAGCGAATGAAAACAAGAATAAAAATACATGAAACAAAATGTGGACCACCACGGGTACATAGAATGAATTGAAAAGCTCGGTTTGAGGTACTTACCCGTTGAAGACTGAAGAAAACGAAGAACGAACGATGAATGTTGAAGAACGGTCGAGAATCTTCGCGTAATTACTCACGAAAACGTTACGGAAGCGCATCGGCTTGGATTTTCTTCACGGAAATAATTTTCCTCAGCAATTTCGAGAGAGAGAGAAGTGCCAAGAAGGCTGAACCCTTTTCTTCTTCACTCCTCCCCCTATTTATAGCAAAATAGGGGAGGAGCTTGCCACCCAGCTCGCCCAGGCGAGCAAGGTTGCTTCCTCCAGAAGCAACAGCCTTTTGGAGGAAGGATCTGGAAGGCCCAAGTGGGCCAGATTGCTATTCGTACCCCCTATTTACTAAATGCACCCCCCTTCTACTTTTTTGGTAATTCTTTTTCCGTAACGTTACGAAACTTCACGAATTTCGTAACGATACTTATTTTCCTTCCGCATGGTTAGGAATCCTTATGGATTATATATTTACTCTTTTTTAGCTTTCGAAGAAGTTACGGAAACTCACAGATTACGCAAAAACACCTCTTTTCGATTTCCGCCACATTACGGAATTTCACAGATCGCGTAAGCCTGCTTCCTTTTGATTTCTGACACGTCTCGGGACTTCATTTTTTGTGCAACAAATGACGCCAAGTATCTCAAAGCGGTTAACCAAAGGTTGCATGCCATCAAGTAATAATCCCCGGACCAAATTAGGGTATGACAGTTACCTCTCTTTACTTACCTTTTATCGGAGATAAGAGGAAAGCAAAGATAAGACACTGATTTCGTCTGTCCTACCCTTTCTGTGATGACGACTCTCGTCTCTACTCCGTCTTCTTTTCTGCACAACACAAAACAAAATACAAACAACAACAAGAACAACAAACTATACATATACACATTTGGGAAAGGAAACAATCGGGAACATAACAAAGATCACATTTTTCAGTCAAGAGGATCCGCCCTTGGCGATGAAAAACTCTGGAGAATGGAGGATTGCACTAGAGGGTTCTCACTAGTCAATCATGAAGCATAGCTCCAAACTCTTGGGTGGAGGACGAATGAACGAAAACGCAATTCATGGGGCTCCGAAAAAGGGGTTGAGAATGGAGAATTGCACTAAGCAATCACTACGCATAGCTCCAAACTCGAAGGTGGAGGACATATGAACGAAAACGCAATTCATGGGGCTCCGAAAAAGGGGTTGAGAATGGAGAATTGCACTAAGCAATCACTACGCATAGCTCCAAACTCGAAGGTGGAGGACACATGAACGAAAACGCAATTCATGGGGCTCCGAAAAAGGGTGAGAATGGAGAATTGCACTAAGCAATCACTACACATGGCTCCAAACTCGATGGTGGAGAACACATCAACGAAAACGCAATTCATGGGGCTCCGAAAAAGGGTTGAGAATGGAGAATTGCACTAAGCAATCACTACGCATAGCTCCAAACTCGAAGGTGGAGGACACATGAACGAAAACGCAATTCATGGGGCTCCGAAAAAGGTTGAGAATGGAGAATTGCGCTAAGCAATCACTATGCATAGCTCCAAACTCGGAGGTGGAGGACACATGAACGAAAACGCAATTCATGGGGCTCCGAAAAAGGTGAGAATGGAGAATTGCACTAAGCATTCACTACGTCATGACTCCCAACTCGAAGGTGGAGAGGCTTCCACCTACAAAAGCAAACATGCTTTTTGAAAAGAAAAATAAATCATTCGCGAGAGCACCATATCTTAGAGAAACAATATACTTGTGCTAAGGGTAATCTTCCTTGTAATCGAGAATGAAGGGTAGGATGTCAACTTTTAGCTTTTAAATGAACATGCAGGGGAAACATCGGGCTAAGCTGAAAATAAATCACTCATAGTGTATAAAACTCACAAAGCAAGTGTTTTATCCTATTCCCAAACCATAACCGCACCATGACTCTATTTTGCACACGACTTCCTATCGAATCAAAGATCAAATGTACGATCACAGACCAATAGGATTTTCTCGAGGGTGGTGTTTCTGGAGAGGAAGCCGGGTGTTTCGGTCTTTTCCTCTTTGTTCATGTGGGGTGGGATATTGCCAGTCGAGAATGATTTCGAGTGGCAATCTGGCTTGAAGAATTTCTGTCCTCTTTCTTTCATTAATCGAGAATTGCTTCTTTTCCCTTTTCACTTCCCTTCGACCTTCGACTGGGAATCTTTTCCTCTTCTTTTTTGTTCTTTTCTTTATTTTCATCTTTTTTCTTTTTCTTTCTTTCCATTTCTTCCTTTTCTTTCTTTTCACTTCTCCTTTCCCATCTTTTTGTTTGGGAAATCGGGTTTTAGCATTCTATTCGCCCTCCCTTGAGGAGATTCCGCTGTCCTTTGCTTCGGGGAAGGAATGAGGATTCTTTTTTATAGGCCAAGGTTCAAAAAGTCTAAGGTTGTGTTTCAATGGGGTCTTTTATCGTGGGAACCCAATCTTGATATCTGGGGCGAAACAAATTTGGGCGTCAAGGTGTCAATTTCGGGCTGAACTTCCATATTATTCCATAAGGCACGCGCGACAATGATGATTTGAAAACAACGTGCAAAATTAGTCATGGCTATAGCCAGGTGGGCACTCAAGCATCCCGTTTATGGCATTGTGATACTACGGTTGGGAATTTACACAAACAGACCCAATGTTTCCAAATTACGTTCTTTTATCAGTTCAATGAATTCATCCATTCTTATCTCGGTTCATTCCGGAAAATAAACTCTTAGCATCAGTCCCTTGTTTCCAAAAGATACGTTTGCTCTTTACGAATGATTTATACTTCTTAACTATAACATGTCGACCTTCGCGGTCTTTCTTTCTTTTTCCTTTTTGTTTCATCTTTATATATTCACAAAATTATACACCTGTGGTCCTTTATGAAGAAATTTTCTTTTGTATATCTACACTCTTATACATGACAAACTTTTTTGTATACGCATTGGAACTCTCTCTCTTTACGTCACATGATCAAACCCTATTTACATTCAAAGATTTTTTTCGTTTTTCTCCAACGCACACCTATGGCTCATACAAAAGTTTCTTTATATACATTCGTTGCTCACACACACAAGAATTTCTCTCCATGCATCACTTACACACACAAAAACCTTCTATACACATTTTCCTTTTACATACATGTATATATACAAAAACATTTTTTCTTTTCCTTTATATATGTAGACATTTTATTCACAACACTTCTTTCCTTTTTTATCATGATTTTGGTTCATTTTATTTTTAGGACGACGTTCCTAAATGAAAAACTCTACACAGTTCCGGAATTTCAACAAACGCTATTGACAACAACGAAGTAAGCACTAACGCAATAGTCTAAACAAAATATATGCACAAAACAAATGACAATCGCGACATCAAAAAACAAATGTTAGTCCCTCAAGTCATGTAAATGATAAAGGATGAAACATAAAAGAACATGAATCTGGGGATCCCACGGTCATGTGGCTCCGCATGCCACCGGTCTCTTGGGACACAGTAACAAAAAGTGGGGTGGTCGACAAAAGCAGGGCTTTTGCTCCTACGTATCCTCAATTTGTGATGAGGAACTCAGACCTACGTAGTTCTTGACAACTGTGAGACTAAAAATAGTCTCGGTGTTTTCTTCACCAAAATGCGAACATGCTTTAGTAAAGAGACAAAACTTCCAACTGATCAGAGCAACATATGCTTTTTGGATGAAAAACAATGTGTCTATCGGGGAAGGAGAGTATGCTGATGAAATTTTCTCATAACCGTAAATGAGATTTTGGATGTTAGCATTTCATTTCTAAACGACCATTTAGAGGAAACACTGGGTCCAACAAAGATAGGAGAAAATCACTCAAAGTGTATCAATCTCACACAGGTAAGTGTTTTATCCTAATTCCAAACCATAGATATGTCATGACTTGATTTTGCAAATCATTTCCTATCAAATCAAAGATTACATGCGTGATCATGGATCAATAGGACTTTTTCTTGGGAATGGTTTGTTTTTCTTGGTAGGAACTTTGGCTTTGAGTGTTTTTGGCCTTTTCCTTTTTTGTTTTTTTTTAGTGTGAGGTGAACAAGTCACCGACGCACAGGATTTTGGTTGGCAATCAAAGGGAGAGGGCCACTTTAGGTCGTGGTTTCCTTTTCCTTGGTGACAATTCTTTACTGTTCAGATATTGTCTGGTCCAAAGACCTTTTTGGATGTTTCTTCTGTTTTCTTCTGATCCTTGATCGGGAATTTTCTTTCCTTTTTTGCTTTCTCCCACTCTTTGATTGGGAATTTTTCTTTTTTTTTTCTTTTTTTTCTTTTTGTTTTCCGAGGGCAAGGATTGACATTCTCACCCTGGGTCAAGGTTTATGATAAGTTGGGATTTTGGCTCAAGGCTTGTAGAACGGCTGGTCATGATATATGTCAGGGTTTGGCCAGCGGTTCGGGGATAAAGGGGATGTGCTACATTATTTCCATGATACACATGCGACAATGATGATTAGGAAATTTTATGCAAAACTGGTCATGCATGCACCCATGTGGACACTCAAGCATCAAGTTTTTATGGTCATGTGACACTAAAGCTCAGGATTCATTTTCCTCTATTTTTAGTCAACCCAACGTTTCCAAAAATATGTTCTTTTATCAATTTGAGCATTCATCCGAGTCCATTTTGGGCATCCGGGAAAATTTTCACAGCATTCACCCTTAAGGTGTATACACATTTTTTCAAAAACTAGTCATGATCAGTGAATTTTTTCAAGGAAAAGTTGGAAGTCATCTCTTTTTAAAAGCATGTTGGTTTTTCAGCTAGACAACTTATTTTTCTTTTTTCTCTTTTTTTTTTTATCATTTGTTTATTTCTTTTTCTTGTTTGTTTTCCATGAGGTATTTGCTACCTAAACATATGTATATTTTTGTGAGACATTTTGCTATATACATACGTGTCCAAGGTATCTTGCTACCTAAACATACATATATAGGTTTCGTGAGATATTTTTGCTATATACATGCATATCCAAGGTATCTTGCTACCTAAACATACATATATATACTTTGTGAGATATCTTTTTGCTACATACATGCAGATCTAAACATACATATATATATTTTGTGAAGTATTTTTGTTTACATACATGCATATCTTAGGTATTTTCACTACCTAATCTTACATATATATATTTTGTGAGGTAAGACTACCTTCCGAGCTTGTGCTTGTTTTATTTAAATTCCTAGGATCATGAGCAACTAGGTGTGTCCTACTATGACTTGAGAAACAAAAGTGATCAAATAACAAGCAGAGATTTAAAAGGTACTAGGTTGCCTCCTAGTAGCGCTTCTTTAACGTCTTGAGCTGGATGCCTGATGGCTTGTCGGTCACAAACCTAGTACTTTGCTTACTTTTGGCTTTGGACTTGGTCGCCTATTGGTCGGCCATGGGTCGTAAGCAATGCTCTAACCTTTTTGTGGATGAGCTGAGGTGAACTCTAGAGGTGATGGCGGTGCGTCTGTTTCCCGGTGCCGGCCATCCCCAGGCTATTGTGGTATTTCACCCTGTGCCTACCTGGGGACACAGTACTTCTTGATGAAAGCTCGATTAGTAGGGGGCCTGATGCCCTTGCTGGAGGTGACAGGCACTCCGTAGAACTGACAGAGACCCATAATTAGAGCTTGACAACTCCAAGACCCTACTGGACTTCTTCGGGTCCACTGGGTGTCTTGCAGGTGCGATCCCTGCAAACAATAGATGAAATCAGAAATCAGTTGAGCAATGTGCATACTTACCTATGCCATGATGACGTGACCTTGCCGGGGGAACGGGCACCCTATAGGACTATAGAGGCCCGTAACCAGAGCTGGAAACCCCAGGGCCCTGTTGGACTTCTTCGGGTCCACTGGGCGTCTTGTGGGCGTGATCCCTGCAAACAATAGATGACATCAGAAATCAATTAAGCCATGTGCATACTTACCTATGTCATGACGGCACAGACCAACGGATACATCTGCAAGCGGAGATTGGCATTGTGGTCGCTGGGCAGAATGTTGCTAAATAGCAACGTCATCCATATCCACGTAAGATTGGTCATGTTGGTGCGCATGATCCGCACTCGTCTTTTTGCAGCGGCACGGGTGAAATCTTGCCCCGGTATGCATAGTAGATGCGTGATAGTCTCCCTCTCTGGATGTGCTCGCACAGTTGGTTGCCCTCCAAAATCAAGGGGTTGCCCAGGAACCGATAAATGGAAACTACTGGCCCCTTAACCGGGAGCGCAAGTCTCGGTTAAGCATCTAAGGGCAAAGGACCTTATATTCTCTTAAGGTGTGGATATGGAGCACACTGAAAATGAGGACGCGTAGCCCTCTAAAGGCGAGGGCGTGCAGCCCTTTGCAGGCGAGGATGTGCAGTCCTTTGATGGCGAGGACATATAGTCCTCTAAAGGTGATAGGTACTAGTACCCAAGGGTCCACCTTTATGAGAAAGCAAGAGATCGACTCATCGAGAGGGCAGGTCATCCAAAAAGATTGGACACAAGATGTAGGAAATCTATGCAGTTAACATGATTTTTAGGGATGCAGACGCATGCGACCTTTGTTGTGAAATTTGGTAATGCTGACTGCACATGAAACAATGCAATGCAATGGAAAGTTGTACAATGTTCAGGACATTCTTTCCCTATTTTGTGATTTTGATTTTGATTTAATTTTTTTGGAAAACACAGATTGACTGTCCTTTTGAAAAAGGTGATAATTCATGCAACCTTATCCTATCTTTTGCAAATCTTTCCGGGAACTCCCTCAGAGTGTATGTTCTGTTTGATTTAGTCACTTGACCATTTTGGAGTGATGACAATGGAGCCGTTTGACGTTTAATCAATCTATGGAAATTTCAGGGTTTGTCTCCCCCCCCCCTTTTTTTTCTTGTTTAAAAACATCGACGGATGAGAACTTTTTATCTGCCCCTATGTTCACTTGAGGCTCATGCACGATGCCCCTTATTGCCCCAGTGTGAGGCTTCAAGGTACCAATTGTTATCTTTCGTCATGAGCTTGTAGCTGGGAACCTATTGGGTGAAAACTTCTAATCTGCCCCTAGGTTCGCTTGAGGTTTTTGCATGGTGCCTTTCGTTGCCCCAGTGTAGGGCTTTAAGGTACAATCGTTGTCTTTCGTCATGACCTTGTAGCAAGGAACCTATTGGGTGAGAACTTCTAATCTGCCCCTAGGTTCGTTTGAGGTTTATGCATGGTGTCTTTCATTGCCCCAGTGTAGGGCTTTGAGGTACAATCGTTGTCTTGATTTCACAACCTCGTAGTGAGGAAGAATGAAAGATGCAGTTGATTCTTGCAAAAAGAATTTTCCAAGGACGAGAAATAGTTGAAGGATTTTTCAGTTGATGGATTAAGTCAAATGACTCCTATGTAGAAGCAAGATGTTTGGATGTCTTGATAATGCTAAAGGATCAAGTGCTTCTAAGTTTTATTCAAGACAAGAATCCAAGAAAAATCAAGATACATGATCAAGTTGATCTCTAGAATCTTTAGGAAGAAGTTTCCAAACAAAAGGTTTGACCAAAGAATTCTATCATTTCAAATTGAGATTTGCTCTCTGGTAATCGATTACCAGTAGTTGAAAATGTTTATAACAGTCACTAGAAATTTGAATTCAAAATTTATAACGTGTAATCGATTACACAAGTCTTGTAATTGATTACCAGAGGGGATTTTCAGAATATAATTCCCAGGAGTCACATCTATTCAAATGGTTTATGAACGGCCATCAAAGGTCTATTTATATGTGACTTGGAAACACGAATTTAAAGAGAGTTTTCATTGCCCAAAAAGTTTTATCCTCTCAAAAGATTAAGAGTTTTTCTAAACTGAAATGTCTTTATCCTCTCAAAAGATTCCTTTGTCAACCACTTGCATATTCAATAAAGAATTTTGATTGATCTTCATTGTACAATCCATCTCTTTTAAGAGAGACCTCTTATTCTCTTCTTCTTATTTCTGAAAAGGGATTAAGAGACCGTGAGTCTCTTGTTGTAGGGGATTCTTGAACACAAGGGAAGGGTTGTCCCTGTGTGCATTGTTAATCCGAAAAGAGAGAGTGAAAGTTTAATTGGGGAATGGTCTTTGTATCTTAATTTAACCCCCCCCCCCTTCTTAAGATAACTGAGGCCATTTGTCCAACATCCTATTCTTGATATCTCACTTCTCTCTAAAAAGACAAACTTTCCAGGATGATAAAATGAGGTCACATGAACGTCTTGAAAACACAATCAATCAAATGCTTTTTTTCTTTTTGAACACTTTTTTTATTTTTATTTTGAAACTTATTTGTTTTGAACTTTACTCGTTGTTTTACGGCGCCCCCAACAACGTGCAAGATGAGTAATCTCTGATTGAACGATCTTGGAAGTCCAAACTCAAGAGCACAGGTCACTTGAGCAAATAGACCAATGGCTTGCACCCACATTTCGGTGAAAGTTGAATAAGCAAAGATGCGTTTGTGAGAGGATGAGGGACAAAGATATCAACTTCATCCATTTCATTTAACATTGTAACTGTGGTTTACAATAATGGTACAAACTTGAAAATCCTGATGAGTCATTAGAGACATCTAACAACAGTTTTCAAAATTGCCCCATGTGTGGCATCTCTTGTCAATGTCAGGATTTACACGTGATTCTCCTCAAATTTCAGCCAGCCTGCATCAATTAGACCTTGCACCTTACGCTTCAGGCCCCTACAATGCTCAATGGAATGCCACGAGGCTTCTCCATGACAAGCACACATTGCGTTCGAGTCGTATTCTCGGGGAAATGGAGGTTGATGAACCTTGGTTGGGGTTATGGCTACCATTGAATTATCAAGTAGATATGGGAGCAAGTCAGCATAGGAAACTGGAATTGGGGTGAATTCTATAGGCTTTCTCGCTGCAAAATTCATTTCTTGGTTGGTGTTTTTGGATTGTGCTAAAAGTGATGTTAGTCATTGGAAGTGCGGTAGACAGACTTTGTGGTTGATTTAGGGATGGCCTTTGTCGATAACTGGGCGGTGGGTAAGGAGAAGGTTTGTTTATTGGCTGAGTAATGACATTGTTGGGTTGGTGGGAAACTTGGCTGTATTGGAATGGCAGTCACAGCACGGGCTTCTCCTTCATCCTCACCCTCTTCATTTGCTCTAGTTTTTTTTTGGCATTTATCAAAGCATGATGATCAGATTTGCCTCTTTTTAGACCCACTTTGATCCTTTCGTCGGTGAAGACCATATCATCAAAGCTTGAAGGTGTGTAGCCCACCATCTTTTCATAGTAGAATACTAGTAATGTGTCTACTATTATTGTCATCATTTTTTTCTCCGTCATTGAGGTGCCACTTGAGCTGCCAGGTCTCTCCACCTTTGGGCGTATTCTTTTGAAGAATTCGTGCGCCCTTTTTGCACATGTTTTGTAGTTGCATCCTATCCGAAGCCATTATACCGACACTGTCTAACGAAGGCAACCATTAGGTCCTCCCAGGAATGGACTCGGGAAGGTTCCAAGTTAGTGTACCAGGTAACAACTACCCCAGTAAGACTTTCTTGGCGGTATGGAATAATTACTCCCCAACAATTCATAATTCACACGGCTGTTTTCTAGAGGTATCATCACTCAAGATAATAATATTGTGGCGGTATGGAATACCAGCGACAACACATTATAAAGAGAGAAAGCTCTAGACGAGGTTTCACTACTATCAAGCAAGTCGGAGACCTAGCATGATCATAGATTCACCTCCACTCCTTAAATTCCCATGAACCCGGGTATAGGGCCCCTTTTTTTACTCAAACCCGTGGGTGCTTAGAATGCAATGTAAAGAATGCGAAATAGACAACAATTATTTAAATTTTACACAGTTCAACAAATGCACACACGAAGTTTCACAAATCCACAATTCCTTAGAATAGGCCTAACTCACAAAAAGGTCCCCAGTGGAGTCGCCAACTGTCGCAACGTGCCCTTTTGCGGGCGAGCGAGGGCGGGGCTCACGGGTGCGCTTTCCAAAGGAGGAAAGATGTGCGAAGTCGCCACCAACGTTTATTTGTGGAAAACGTCGGAAAAACCGAAGGAAACCGGTCAAAATGAAAATTCTAAGTTCGGGAGTTGTATTTACGTTTGAGGAAGGTATTAGCACCTCTCACGTTTGTCTCAAAGGACAACAGCCTATTTTTTAGAATTGTGAAATTGTGTTATCTTAACTTTTATTTCTTTTTATTTTTTGAGGTCGACAAAAGCGGGGCTTTTGCTCCTACGTACCCTCCATCAAAGAGGAAATCAGACCTACGTAGTTCTTTCTTATGCGTGAATCAAGTGATTCTTTTTACTTGAAAGGTGATCATTTTAAGGCGTTGGACCTTAAAAATGATCCATTTTACTTGGTAAGAAACTGAAATGATAAACTTTCAAAACCCTATTTTTGTGGACAAGCTTGACTAGGCGAGTTGATTTTAGCCTTAATTTCACTTTAGTTATTAGTCAATTCAATTAAGAATGAGAAATCCCAAAGAGAAAACGTCCGATTGATTTTTCGCTTTATTTCACTAAAAGGGCATTTTTTGATTATTATTTTACCTCTTTTTTGATTTCCAACGTGGTTACGGCACAACCGAACGGTCGGAATTCATTTAAACCGAAATTAACGGATGATACGATTCAAACGATCAGTGGAAATTTATTTTATTTTTAGATTAGGCGAGAAATGACTTAAATAAATGGCTTAAGCACGTCAAAAGGGGGTATAAAAAGCGAATGAAAACGAGAATAAAAATACATGAAACAAAATGTGGACCACCACGGGTACATAGAATGAATTGAAAAGCTCGGTTTGAGGTACTTACCCGTTGAAGACTGAAGAAAACGAAGAACGAACGATGAATGTTGAAGAACGATCGAGAATCTTCGCGTAATTACTCACGGAAACGTTACGGAAGCGCCTCGGCTTGGATTTTCTTCACGGAAATAATTTTCCTCAGCAATTTCGAGAGAGAGAGAAGTGCCAAGAAGGCTGAACCCTTTTCTTCTTCGCTCCTCCCCCTATTTATAGCAAAATAAGGCAGGAGCTTGCCACCCAGCTCGCCCAGGCGAGCAAGGTTGCTTCCACCAGAAGCAACAGCCTTCTGGAGGAAGGATCTGGAAGGCCCAAGTGGGCCAGATTGCTATTCGTACCCCCCTTTTTACTAAATGCACCCCCTTCTACTTTTTTGGTAATTCTTTTTCCATAACGTTATGAAACTTCACGAATTTCGTAACGATACTTATTTTCCTTCCGCAAGGTTACGAATCCTTATGGATTATGTATTTTCTCTTTTTTAGCTTTCGAAGAAGTTACGGAAACTCACGGATTACGCAAAAACACCTCTTTTCGATTTCCGCCACATTACGGAATTTCACAGATCGCGTAAGCCTACTTCCTTTTGATTTCTGACACGTCTCGGGACTTCATTTTTTGTGCAACAAAGGACGCCAAGTATCTCAAAGCGGCTAACCAAAGGTTGCATGTCATCAAGTAATAATCCCCGGACGAAATTAGGGTATGACACAAGGAATTGGCTGATTCCTTTGATAAGATCTCCTTCCATCACGTTCCCCGGGAGGAAAATCAAATGGCGGATGCGCTTGCTACTTTGGCTTCCATGTTCTAGCTAACACCTCACGGGGACCTACCATACATTGAGTTCTGGTGTCGTGGCAAACCCGCGCATTGTTGTCAGGTGGAAGAGGAACGGGATGGTAAGCCTTGGTATCTCGACATCAAGCGATTCGTTGAAAGCAAAGAATACCCACTGGGGCTTCCGACAATGATAAAAGGACATTGAGGAGATTGGCGGCCGGTTTCTTCATGAGCGGAAGCATACTATATAAAAGAAACAATGACATGACTCTCCTACGATGCGTGGATGCCAAAGAGGCGAACCACATGATCGAGGAAGTCCACGAGGGTTCGTTTGGAACGCACGCCAATGGGCATGCTATGGCCAGGAAGATCCTGAGAGCAGGTTATTACTGGCTCACCATGGAAAGTGATTGCTGCATACATGTAAGGAAATGCCATAAATGTCAAGCATTCACGGACAATGTCAATGCTCCTCCACATCCTCTGAATGTCATGTCCGCCCCTTGGCCTTTTTCCATGTGGGGGATAGATGTCATAGGGGCCATCGAACCCAAGGCTTCGAACGGTCATCGCTTCATTCTCGTGGCAATAGATTATTTCACTAAATGGGTCGAAGCAACTTCCTACACAAATGTCACGAGGAGTGTAGTGGTCAGATTCATAAAGAGGGAGTGGATTTGTCGGTACGGGCTCCCTAGGAAGATCATTACTGAGAATGGAACCAATCTGAATAACAAGATGATGTAGGAAATGTGTGCGGGTTTCAAAATCCAGCATCATAATTCCACGCCCTACCGACCAAAGATGAACGGAGCCGTGGAAGCAGCCAATAAGAATATTAAGAAAATTATTCAAAAGATGACAATATCATACAAAGATTGGCATGAGATGTTGCCTTTTGCCCTACATGGATACCGAACTTCGGTACGAACTTCTACTGGGGCAACACCATATTCCTTGGTTTATGGGACGGAAGCGGTACTCCTATTTGAAGTAGAGATCCCTTCCCAGAGGATACTAGAAGAATCAGGCTTAGAAGATTCGGAGTGGGCTCAAACACGCTACGACCAACTCAATCTTATTGAAGGTAAGCGCTTGATGGCCATGAGCCATGGGCGCTTGTATCAACAAAGAATGAAGAATGCGTTCGACAAGAAGGTGCGCTTGCACAAGTTCCATGAGGGGACCTTGTGCTGAAAAAGATGTCCCACGCTGTTAAAGATAATCGAGGGAAGTGGGCCCCGAATTACGAAGGACCTTTCGTTGTGAAAAGGGCTTTTTCCGGAGGGGCCCTGGTGCTTACCAACATGGATGGCGGGGATCTACCTTTACCCGTGAACTCTAATGTTGTCAAGCGATACTATGCTTAGAATCTGGGGCAATTAAGGATATCGCTACATGTTCTTTTATTTTTATGTGTTCTTCTTGGTTTCCCCCAGGGATTCCTATCTGCTGTATATTTCTCGTCACAGTCTTTTAAAAGAAGAGAATATGAGTTTGAGACTTTAGTCCTCACTTTGTGTGCTTTAAACCATGTGCGGTTGTGATAACCTGAGCCTTTTCACTCAGTCCGTGGGATGCCCCAAGCACTTAATTAAAACTGAACCTGACCGGCTTTCACTAAAAAGATTGTTGTATTTGAAAACACTCATGCATACGCATACACATGCATATTTTGTGATAACAGGGGCAGAATCGTCTTAGGCAGTGGTCAGATGTCGGGATGAAGCTGAAGGCAGAAACCAATCAAGGTAAAACGGTAATGCGGCCACAGTTTGCCGCGCAATGTGGTTTCCTATTTTCAGGTACTTAAGGACGGACGCAAGTAGAGGCTAGGGTCATGAACGATAGATTGTCGTCCCTTGCCCAGCCCTGGACAAACGGGAAGCGCCACTGCAAGGCAACCTAGTATCCTTTAAATTGCCATTAATTATTACTTTTGTGCCTTTAAAGTAAATATTGAATGCCTAATCTACCCTGAGGGGGTTTGAGTAAGCGAACGTCGACCCGTAAAGAGCCATACTTATGTCTTCCCTAAAAATTAAAAAAGTACAGGTTAGCTCGCCTGGGCGAGCAACCCCTGCACGAGATGGGCTAAAAGAGGGGGAGGGGAATGTTTTCTTCACCCAAAACTTCCCCCCCACTTTCAAAAAACCCAAAGCCACAGGACTTGCTGTTTTTGCTCCCCCAAGCCACCTTTGGTTGCTTTTTGCTTTCATCTTTAATTCTCCTACTCACTCCAACAAGTAAGTATCTCATTCTTGAGCTTTCTAGCTTTCCATTGATGTATCTTGGTCTTCTTTTGGTGCTCTAAATTGTGTGAATGTGCCCAAATCTGTGGGGCAATTTTGGCTTTGTTTCAAATTGATTGGTTTGAGTTAGGGGGTTGTAAGGGATGGCCTTAGGCCTATGGTGCATTCTGGAGCAATGGGGCATGCCATATTGCCCCCATTCCCTTGATTTTCATGCTTAAACATGCGCCCACCAAGTGTTCGGTGAAATGCCTCAATGGCATTTGCGCATGGTTTTGTGAAACTTAGCTTGTGAAACAAATTGTGCACATAGGGCTGCCATTGTGAGTGTGTGGGCAGTTTTGTAGAAGCTAGACTAAAGTGTCGGAAGCATGGCTTACGCCTAGGAATCTAAGTTTTTGGTTTTTAATGTAAAAGATGCATGAGTATTAGAACATGTTTGAGAGGTTTTTAAACTAGAATTTGAATTTGCTGCCTCATGAGGAATACCTTGCACCTAGGTAGCATGAAAAATGCCTTTCAATAGTATGTACATATGTGAATATATATAGCATGAAAATACCTTGCAAAATATGTGAATATATATAGCATGAAAAAATGCCTTGCAAAGTGTGTGAATATATAGCATGAAATGCCTTGCAAAGTGTGTAAATATATAGCAAAAAATGCCTTTCAAAAATTTGTATATGTTGGATAGGTAGCAAAAATGCCTTTCAAAAATTTGTATATGTTGGATAGGTAGCAAAAAATAAAAATAAAAAAATGCCTTTCAAAATATGCATATTTGTGAGTAGGTAGCATAAGGAGCCTTTCAAAAATGTGCATATATGTGGGATGTAGCATGAAAATGCTTGTCGAAAACATACATGGATATGTGTCATAAAATGCCTTTCACCAAAAAAAATTTGTGTGTGTAAATGCATGTATATAGATATGTGTCATAAAATAGTACATGCCCCAATGTGATTGTTTTGTAAAGTGCATGTTGACACTCGCACCATATAAGTGTTGTTTGGCTTTTGTTCCTAATGATTGGTATTTCCTTGTAAATTAACTTTCCAAAATGTTTGTCCTCGCAGGAAATGGCTCCGAAGAAGCTTTCCGCGAAGAGATCTAGGAGGGACGCCATGGCTGAAGGGACCAGTGCCGCTCCCGAGTTTGATAGCCACCGTTTCAGGAGCGCCGAGCACCAGCAGCGCTTCGAGTCCATCAAAGGATGGTCATTCCACAGAGAGAGATGCGTCCAGCTTAGGGACGATGAGTACACAGATTTTTAGGAGGAGATAGCTCGCCGACATTGGACGTCGCTGGTCACTCCCATGGCTAAGTTTGACCCTGATATAGTCCTGGAGTTTTATGCTAATGCTTGGCCCACAGAAAAGGGGGTGCGAGACATGCAGTCATGGGTAAGGGGTCAGTGGATTCCCTTTGGGGCGGATGCCCTCAGCCAGTTCCTGGGTGACCCGTTAGTGTTGGAGGAAGGCCAGGAGTGCGAGTTTAGTCAGAGGAGGAACAAAGCCGATGGGTTTGATGAAGAGGCCATTGCCCAGCTACTATGCATACCGGGTCAGGATTTCGCCCAGACCGTTGCAGGGAGGCGGGTGCGGATCATGCACACCAGCATGACCACCTTGACCCAGATGTAGATGACATTGCTGCTCAGCAATGTCTTGCCTAGTGATCATAACTCCGACCTTCCTCTGCCGAAGTGTCAGCTGGTGTATGCCATCCTGACACGGATGAGCGTCCATGTGGCTCAGTTGATTGCTGACGCCATCTATTTATTTGCAGGTATGGAACCCACCAGGCACTCTCTAGTCCCGGATAAGTCTAACAGGGCCCTGGGGTTTCTGGCATTGATCACGGGCCTCTGCAAGTCGTTCGGGGTTCCCGTCACTCTTTGTAAGGTGATCCGACCGCCGATCACCCAAGCCTTCATTGAGAAGTATTGCACGCCTAGGCAGGCGCAGGGTGATGCACCGCAGGCCGCAGACGCACCGCCACCACCTCATCAGGCTGATCCCGCTGGGTCATTAGGCATGGAACGGTATCTACAACACTTGGTTCACCAGCAGGTGCCCAACCACCGGGGGCAGGTGCAGATACATGAGTGTCCCTACCAGCTCAGCCTCAGTCAGTAGGGCCAGGGTTTCGCTCCTTTTACGTGCCCTACTCCAGATCAGTTTAGGGCTGAGGTCGCATGGCCCGGAGATTGGCTCGAGGCCCAGGTAGGGGAGGCGCCTGCAGTAGCTCCCGGCGATGCAGAGGAGGCCCGCATGGATGAGGAGATGACAGACTTGCTCGGTTTCTTGGGAGGAAGCGGAGCCACGTGACCGAGGTCACCGCACCTTTTTATTGACATTACTATTTTTGTTAGTTTGTTGTTGACGTTTTCTGTTATTGTCTATATTGTTGTTGACATTACTATTTTCTGTTGTTGTTCATATGGTTACTAACATTACTATTATTATTGTTCGTTTCTGTTAGAAATTTTTGGCATTATGGCTCTCAGTTATTTCGTCACCGGTTTTGCGACTTACCGTTTCGTGCGTTTTTCGTTTACGTTGCGGTTAGACATAAGTAGGTAGTGTGCACCCTCTTCCGCACGACCTTTTCAGAGAGAAAAAGTGAAAAAAGAAAAAAAGAGAGAGGAAATGAACAAGTGATAAATAACTTAAAAAAGAAAAAAAGAGGGAAAGAAAAAGAGAGCAAGTAAGAAAAAGAAGGAAGAAAGAAAATAAAAAAGGGGTTGTCTAACTAGAAAACAATATGCTTGTGAAAAGAGATAACTTCCAACTTTTCTTTTACTGATCATAACTAGTTTTTGAAAAAAAATGTGTATACATTTGAAGGGTAAATGCTGTGAAAGTTTTTTCGAACACCCAAAATAGACTCGGATGAATGCACAAATTGATAAAAGAACATATTTTGGAAACACTGGGTTGACTAAAGTAGAGAGAATGAATTATGAGCTCTAACATCACATGGCCAAAAAATTTTCGACACTTGAGTGTCCACATAGGTGCATGCATGACTAGTTTTGCATAAAATTTCCAAATCATCATTGTTGCATTTGTGTCATGGAAATAATGTGGGACGTCCCCTTTTATCCTTGAACCAAACCAAACCCTGACATATATCATGTCCAGCCATGCTACAAGCCTTGAGCCAAAATCCCAACTTACCATAAACCTTGACCCAGGGTGAGAATGTCAATCCTTGACCTTGGAAGAAAACAAAAAAAGAGAAAAGTTTCCAATCAAAAGAGTGGGAGAAAGCAAAAAGAGAAAATTCCCAATCAAAGATTGAGAGAAAGCAAAAAAGAAAGGAAAGAAAATTCCCGATCAAGGATCGAAAGAAAACAGAAGAAATATGTAGAAAGGTCTTTGGATCAAACAACATCTGAACAAATACAGAGTTGTCACCAAGTAAACAAAAAGGAAAGGAAACCATGATCTAAAGTGGTCCTCTCTCTTCGATTGCCAACCAAAATCCTGTGTGGCGGTGGCTTGTTCACCTCACACAAAACAAAAACAGAAAAGGAAAAGGCCAAGAACACTCAAAGCCAAAGTTCCCACCAAAAAACACCATTCCCAAGAAAAATTCCTATTGATCCATGATCACGCATGTAATCTTTGATTTGATAGGAAATGACTTGCAAAGCCAAGTCATGACATATCTATGGTTCGAAATTAGGATAAAACACTTACCTGTGTGAGATTGATACGCTTTGAGTGATTTTCTTCTATTTTTGTTGAACCCAGTGTTTCCTCTAAATGCTCATTTAGAAGCGAAATGCTAACATCCAAAATCTCATTTATGGTTATGAGAAGATCTCATCCGCATATTCCCTTTCCCCGGTAGACACATTGTTTTTCATCCAAAAAGCGTATGTTGCTCTGATTAGTTGGAAGTTTTGTCTCTTTAATAAAGCATGTTCGCATTTTAGTGAAGAAAACACCGAGACTATTTTTAGTCGCACAAGTTATCCAGAACTACGTAGGTCTGAGTTCCTCATTGAGGATACGTAGGAGCAAGAACCTCACTTTTGTCGGCCGCCCCACAACCTCTGTCATACTGACCCTAGGGTCATGTGACATGCGGAGATACCTGATGGTTATCCATATAAACTTTCTTTTGCTATCTCTAAGACTCAAAGCATGATAGCACGCAGAGACTAACATCGTCTCCTGCACCCTTTGTCAATCGCGGCCAACAAGCCCGTTGACACGCGGAGATTAACGTCATCTTCCGCGCAGACAACCTCTGTCAGTACTAACCTGTGAAGTTAGGGGACAGGCGGAAATACCCAAGTGGTTATCCGTATAAACTTTCTTTTGCTATCTCTAAGACTCAAAGCATGATAGAATGCAGAGACTAACGTCATCTTCTGCACCTTTTGTCATCCAGAGACAGCGGGCCCGATGACATGCGGAGACAAGTTATGGTCATTTTGCACACTTTTTCACCATTCAGACACAGTCGTGTCCGATGGCACACAGAGACTAACGTCGTCTTCTGCACCCTTTTGTCATCAAGAGGCGGTGGGACCAATGACATGTGGGAACCATTTGGTCCCGCACTTTTTACTTTTGTCTTCCAGAGGCGGTGGGCCCGATGACATGCGGGAACCATTCGGTCCTGCACTTTTTACCTTTTGTCATCTAGAGGTGGCAGGCCCGATGAGATGCGGGAACCATTTGGTCCCGCACTTTTTACTTTTGTCATCCATGTAGACAAAGGATCAAGCTGAATGTTTTGATGATGCCAAAGGATCACATGCTTCTCAAAGCTTTATTCAAGACAAAGAAATTAAAGATATTCAAGATGGATGATCAAGACAGTCTCTAGAGTCTTAGGAATGGTATATTAAATAGGAAGGGAATTCCTAATTGAAGTAGCAAAAGGTTTGGCCAAGAAATTTAAGTTAAAAAGTCTTTTTCAAGAGATTTACTCTCTGGTAATCGATTACCAGAGGATGTAATTGATTACCAGTGGCCAAAAATGATTTACAACAGCTATTAAAATTTGAATTCAAAATTTGCACTGTGTAATCGATTACACATATATGGTAATCGATTACCAGCAGTTATTGAACGTTTTAATTCAAATTTTAAAGCTTGTAATCGATTACACACATACTATAATCGATTACCAGAGGAGATTTTCAGAAAATATTGTCAACAGTCACATCTTTTCATTTGGTTCTTGAATGGCCATCAAAGGCCTATATATATGTGACTTGAGACACGAATTTGCTAAGAGTTTTCATAACAAAAAAGGTCTTATCTTCTTAAAAAGCAAAATCGTTTTATCCTCTTACAAATTCCTTGTCCAAAACACTTGTGATTCAATAAGGAATTATTTGAGTGCTTAAATTGTTCAATCTATCTCTTTCAAGAGATATTTCTTCTTCTCTTCTTCTTTATTCTGAAAAGGGATTAAGAGACTGAGGGTCTCTTGTTGTAAATAAATCTTAACACAAAGGAAGGGTTGTCCTTGTGTGGTTCAGATCTTGTAATAGGCTTTTACAAGATAGTGAAACTCTCAAGCAGGTTGCTTGGGGACTGGACGTAGGCTCAAGGGTGTGACCGAACCAGTATAAATCTGAGTTTGCAATGTCTCTTCCCTTAAACTCCTTTAATTGCTTATTATTTATTCTTTCTTTTCAGTAAGTTTATCTTGCATATTTTCTTAAGAGTTTACTGTTAAGGAATCTAGGGTTACGGGTGTCGCAACGTGCTCTTCGCGGGCGAGCGAGGGCGAGGCTCACGGGTGCGCTTTCCGAAGGAGGAAAGATGCGCGGAGTCGCCACCAACGTTTATTTTTGGAAAACGTCGGGAAAACCGATGGAAACTGGTCAAAATGAAAATTCTAAGTTCGGGAGTTGTATTTACGCTTGAGGAAGGTATTAGCACCTCTCACGTTTGTCCCGAAGGACAACAGTCTATTTTTTAGAATTGTGGAAATTGTGTTACCTTAACTTTTATTTCTTTTTATTTTTTGTGGTCGACAAAAGCGGGGCTTTTGCTCCTACGTACCCTCCTTTGGAGAGGAAATCAGACCTACGTAGTTCTTTCTTATGCGTGAATCAAGTGGTTCTCTTTTACTTGAAAGGTGATCATTTTAAGGTGTTGGACCTTAAAAATGATCCATTTTACTTGGTAAGAAAATGGAATAATAAACTTTCAAAATCCTATTTTTGTGGACGAGCTTGACTAGGCGAATTGATTTTAGCCTTAGTTTCACCTTAGTTATTAGTCAATTCAATTAAGAATGAGAAATCCCAAAGAGAAAACGCCCGATTGATTTTTCGCTTTTATTTTACTAAAAGGTATTTTTTGATTTATTATATTATTATTTTACCTCTTTTTTTTTATTTCCAACGTGGTTACGGCACGACCGAACAGTCGGAATTCATTTTAACCAAAATTAACAAATGATACAATTCAAACGATCGGTGGAAATTTATTTTATTTTTAGATTAAGCGAGAAATGACTTAAATAAATGGCTTAAGCACGTCAAAAGGGGGTATAAAAAGTAAATGAAAACGAGAATAAAAATACATGAAACAAAATGTGGACCACCACGGGTACATAGAGTGAATTGAAAAGCTTGGTTTGAGGTACTTACCCGTTCAAGACTGAAAAAAACGAAGAACGAACGATGAATCTTTGAAGAACAGTCGAGAATCTTTGCGTAATTACTCACGGAAATGTTACGGAAGCGCCTCGGCTCGGATTTTCTTCACGGAACTAATTTTCCTCAGCAAATTCGAAAGAGAGAGAAGTGCCTAAGGGGCTGAACCCTTTTCTTCTTCACTTCTTCCCCTATTTATAGCAAAATAGGGGAGAAGCTTGCCGCCCAGCTCGCCCAGGCGAGCAAGGTTGCTTCCTCCAGAAGCAACAACCTTCTGGAGGAATCTTCTGGAGGGCCCAAGTGGGCCTGGTTGCTATTTACACCCCTCTGTTTACTAAATGCACCCCCCTTTCTATTTTTTTGTAATTCTTTTTCCATAACGTTACGAAACTTTACGAATTTCGTAACGATACCTATTTTCCTTCCGCAAGGTTACGAATCCTTACGGATTATGTATTTACTCTTTTTTAGCTTTCGAAGAAGTTACGAAAACTCACGGATTGCGCAAAAACACCTCTTTTCGATTTCTGCCACATTGCGGAATTTCACGAATCACGCAAGCCTGCTTCCTTTCGATTTCTGAGATGTCTTGGGACTTCATTTATTGCACGTCATCAAGTAATAATCCCTGGATGAAATTAAGGTATGACAGTTGCCCATCTTTACTTACCTCTCATCGGAGATAAGAGGAAAGCAAAGATAGGACACTGATTTCGTCCGTCCTGCCCTTTCCGTGATGACGACTCTCATCTCTACTTCTTCTTTTTTCTTCTGCACAAAACAAAATACAAACAACAACCAGAACAACGAATATAATACACATATACACATATACGCATACTTGGCGAAGGAACCGATCTGGAAAATAACAGAATAACGTGCTTCCCAGTCACCAGAAGCTTCGCACTTGATAATGGAGAACACATGAACAGCGCTAGGCAATGACATTCATGGTGCTCCGAACAAAGGTGGAGTATGGAGGATTGCCTTGAGGGTCCGCACTTAGGCAATCATGAAACTCAGCTCCAAACTCGAAAATGGAGGAGACATGAACAACCCTAAGCAATAACATTCATGTGGCTCCGGAACAGGATGAGAATGGAGGTTTGCCTTGAGGGTCCTCTCTTAGGCAATCATGGAACACATCTCCAAACTCGAAAATGGAGGACACATGAATGACAATGCAATTCATTCACGTGGCTCTGGAACAGGATGAGAATGGAGGATTGCCTTAAGGGTCCTCTCTTAGGCAATCATGGAACACAGCTCCAAACTCGAAAATGGAGGACACATGAACAGCCCTAAGCAATAATATTCATGTGGCTCCGGAACAGGATGAGAATGGAGGTTTGCCTTGAGGGTCCTCTCTTAGGCAATCATGGAACACAACTCCAAACTCGAAAATGGAGGACACATGAATGACAATGCAATTCATTCACGTGGCTCCGGAACAGGATGAGAATGGAGGATTGCCTTGAGGGTCCTCTCTTAGGCAATCATGGAACACAGCTCCAAACTCGAAAATGGAGGACACATGAATGACAACGCAATTCATTCACGTGGCTCCGAAACAGGATGAGAATGGAGGATTGCCTTGAGGGTCCTCTCTTAGGCAATCATGGAACACAGCTCCAAACTCGAAAATGGAGGACACATGAATGACAACGCAATTCATTTACGTGGCTCCGGAACAGGATGAGAATGGAGGATTGCCTTGAGGGTCCTCTCTTAGGCAATCATGGAACACAACTCCAAACTCGAAAATGGAGGACACATGAATGACAACGAAATTAATTCATGTGGCTCCAGAACAGGATGTTGGCGGGACCGAATGGTCCACCGGGTTTTTCCACCTAAAAGGATAACATGCTTTTTGCAAAGAAAAATAAATCATTCGCGAGAGCACCACATCTTAGAGAAACAATATACTTGTGCCAAGGGTAATCTTCCTTGTAACCGAGAATGAAGAGTAGGACATCAACTTCAAGCTTTCAAATGAACACGCAGGGGAAACATGGGGCTAAGCTGAAAATAAATCACTCATGGTGTATAAAACTCACAAGGCAAGTGTCTTAACCTATTCCCAAACCAATAACTGCACCATGACTCTATTTTGCACGCGACTTCCTATCGAATCATAGATCAAACGTACGATCACGGACCAATAGGATTCTCTCGAGGTCAGCGTTTTTTTGGAGAGGGAGCTGGGTGTTTCGGTCTTTTCCTCTTTGTTCACGTGAGGTGGGATATTGCCAGTCAAGAATGATTCTGAGTGGCAATCTGGCTTTGGAGACTTTCTATCCTCTTTCTTTCGTTGATCGAGAGTTGCTTCTTTTCCCTTTTCGCTTCCTTTCGATCTTTGACCGGGAATCCTTCCTTTTCTTTCTTTTGTTCTTTTCTTTATTTTCATTTTTTCTTTTTCCTTCTTTCTTTCCATTTCTTCCTTCTCTTTCCCTTCACTTTTCCTTCCCCATCCCTTTCTTTGGGAAATCGGGTTTTAGCATTCCATTCGCTCTCCCTTGAGGAGATTTCGCTGTCCTTTGCTTTGGGGGAAAGAATGAGGATTCCCTTTTTTATAGGCCAAGGTTCAAAAAGGTCTAAGGTTGTCTTTCAATGGGGTCTTTTATCGTGTGAACCCAATCTTAATATCTGGGGCCAAGCAAATCTCGGTGACAAGGTGTCGGTCTCGGGCCGAACTTCCACATTATTCCATAAGGCACGCGTGACAATGATGATTTGAAAATAACGTGCAAAATTAGTCATGGCTACAGCCAGGTGCGCACTCAAGCATCCCTTTTATGGCATCGTGACACTACGGTTAGGAATTTACACAGACAAACCCAACGTTTCCAATTTATGTTCTTTCATCAGTTCAATGCATTCATCCATCCTTATCTCGGTTCATTCTGGAAAATAAACTCTTAGCATCGGTCCCTTGTTTCCAGAAGATGCGTTTGCTCTTTACGAATGATTCATACTTCTTAACTTCAACATGTCGATCTTTGCGGTCTTTCTTTCTTTTTTACTTTTTGTTTTATTTTTAAACATGTTCACTAAAACTATACACTTGTGGTTCTTTATGAGGAAAATCTTTCTTTATACATCTATGACAAACTTCTTTTGTACACGCATTAGAACTCTTCTTCTTACGTCACACGGTCTATATACAAACCCTATTTACATTCAAAGATTTTCATTTTTCCCAACACACCCTTATGGTTCACACAAAGGTTTCTTCATATACACTCGTTGCTCACCCACACAAGAATTCCTTTCCGCGCATCCTTTACACACAAAGATCCTCTATACACATTTTCCTTTTACATACATGTACAAATAAAAACCTTTTTCCTTTCTTTATGAACATGACTTTTATTCACAACGCTTCTTTCTTTTTATTAGGATTTTTGGTTCATTTTTATTTTATTATTTTTAGGATGACGTTCCTAAATGAAAAAACTCTACGCGGTTCCAGCATTTCAACAAACACTATTGACAACTAACGAAACAAATACCAACGTAACAACTCAAGTGATATGTATGTACAAAACAAAAGTCAAAACATGAAACAAACGTCAGTCCCTTAGTTAAACACAAAATAAGATGATATGTAACAAAAAAAAAATGGAAACAAAAAGAAATATGGATCAAGAGATCTCCCAATCATGTGGCACCGCTCCCTCCTAAGAAATCAAGTAAACCGGTCATCTCTTCATCCTCGCGGGCCTCATCTGCCTTGTCGGGAGCCTCTGCTGGTGCCCCTGCTGGTGCCTCTCCTGCCTGGGCCTCAGGCCAATCTCCAGGCCATGCGACCTCTGCCCTGAACTGGTCCGGAGTAGGGCATGAAAAAGAAGTAAAGCCCTGGCTCTGCAGGCTGAGACTCATCTGATAAAGACAATCATGAGTCTGTACATGTGCCCGGTGGTTGGCCGCCTGCTGGCGAACCAAATGCCGCAAATACTGCTCCGTGTTAAATGATCCGGCCGGACCAGCCTGATGAGGTGGCGGCGCATCCGCGGCCTGTGGTGCATCACCTTGGACCTGTCTCTGCATGCAGTACTTCTCAATAAAAGCTCGGGTGATGGGCGGCCGAATCACCTTGCTAGGTGTGACGGGGACGCCGAACGACTGGCAGAGTCCTGTGATCAAGGCGGGAAATCCCAGGGCCCTGTTGGACTTATCTGGGTCCAGAGGGTGCCTGGTAGGCGCCATACCTGCAAAAATATAGATGGCATCAGCGATTAACTGAGCCACATGGATGCTCATCCGCGTCAGGATGGCGTACACCAGCTGACACTTCGGCAGGGGGAGGTCGGAATTATGATCGGTGGGCAGGATGTTGCTGAGCAGCAAAGTCATCCATATCTAAGTCAGGGTGGTCATGTTGGTGTGCATGATCCGCACCCGTCTCCCGGCAGCAGTCCGGGCAAAATCTTGCCCCGGTATACATAGCAGCTGGGCGATGGCCTCCTCATCGAACCCATCGGACCGGTTCCTCCTCTGGCCATACTCGCACTCCTGGCCCTCTTCCAACACTAAAGGATATCCCAAGAGTTGGCCGATAGCATCTGCATCGAACGGGATCCACTAACCCCTCACCCAGGACCTCATATCACGCACGCCCTCCTCTGTTGGCCAAGCATTGGCATAAAATTCGAGGACTATGTCTGGATCAAACTTGGCCATGGGGGTAACCAGTGATGCCCACCGCCGGCGACCTATTTCTTCCTGGAAATCGGTATACTCATCGTCCCTAAGCTGGACGTGTCGCTCTTGGAGAAATGACCATCCCTTGATGGTCTCGAAGCGCTGCTGGTGTTCAGCGCTCCTAAAACGGTGACTGTCATACTCGGGAGCGGAACTGGTTCCTTCAGCCGCTTTATCCTTCCTAGATCTCTTTGAGGCGAGCTTCCTTGGGGCCATTTCCTGCGAGAACAAACATTTAGAAGTTAGTTTTACAAGATAACGCTTATCTCAACGCAAAAAGGTCGTGCTAAACCCTCTGATGGAGAACGGACTCATGTAATCCATTTATGCACACGTGTATGTGTAGAAAATATCCTATTATTTATATCAACATACAAGGATATTCAAAACATTCTAGTTACCACACATATACATTTTTTTGGAAAGAATACTTACATGCATGCTCAAGGTATTGTGCCAAAATTACATATGTTCATATCCTAACTATTTTGCTACCACAAACTACCCACACACATTTGAAGTATTTTATTAACATACAAATTTTTTGGTTGTTCCATTCCTATTTATATATACACATCTGCGCATTGGAGAGCCAATCTCACGTCACGCACACACTTGCATTTGAAAAGAAACCTTCATGCCATCTACCTACTCTTGAGGGGCAATCCCACATCATATATTCATTTGGGAAGCATTCTCGTGCCATCTTTGGCACGGGTACATTTTTTTTGAAAGACTTCTTATACTACTTGATGCAATCCTACCCCGCAAGGGCATTGGATAGAAAACTCCAAGTAGATTGGGCCAGAGATGCAAGAGAAGGCCCTAGGGTTCTTATAAGCCTTAGGGTAGATTTCAGGCCCATGGGCTAAGTACGAGCCCACTTATCTTTGTAAATATTAGATTAAGGTTTCATTATTTTTGGGCCTTGTATTTAGGGCTCCATAATGTAGGTAGGGTACCCTAGAAATATAGGATTTTTCAGCCCTTGTATTTTTGGGCACCTAGACTAGTTTTTGTATTAGGGGTAGTTTTGTAATTTCACATGCACTAAGTGGATATTTGATGTGTGTGGTTGGAAATAAATTTAATTGAATTGGTAGAAGCCCAATCCAATTAAATTTTAGAGGGGGAGGTGAGCATTTGCTTACTACACCCCATTGCCACATCATATAGTCACACTTTGTGCATGTCCTTCATGCTTTTCATGCCTCATGACACCTAAGCACACTTAGTGGAGAATCTTGGAATTGATCTTGGATTAGTGGGCTGAACCATAACTAAAATTCACTAATCATAATTAGTGAAATTTTGGCTCCAAAGTTTGGCTCCACAAATTCAATTTCAAATTCAAGTGAAATTTGAATTTCCCTCCAATTTTGTGTGACACTTAGGCTATAAATAGAGGTCATGAGTGTGCATTTTTTTTTAACTTTGATCATTTGAATATTAATTTCAGATTTCAGAGCTCCTTTTGAGCACAAAATTTCGTGCTCTTCTCTCCCTCTCCCTTCATTCATCTCCTTCTTCCTCCAAGCTCTTATCCATGGCCTCCTATGGTGGTGAGCTTCTTCTAGACTCATCTTCTCCTTGAAGTGGCGTCTCCTCTCTCTCTTCCTTCTCCATTCCGCTGCCATTTATCTTCCAAGAAGCAAAGGAATCCATTGATGAAGAAGATCCTAGGCCTACAAGCTCCAATGGAGCTTGCATCATGTGGTATCAAGAGCATCTTCATCTAGGTGATGTTCTTTTGCTTCCTCTATCTTTTTGTTCGGTGAATTCTCTTTAATTCCTTGTTCTTCATCTTATTCTCCATGTATATCCTCCATTGTCTTGTGGTTTGGTGCTGTTTAGAGTAGATTCAAAAAAAAAATAAACCGATTAAATCTTAGATCTACACTTGTTCTTGCATTTCTATGGTTCAAAATTTGTAGATCTACTCTTGAATCTTGTTTTTGTGTTGATTTTAGGTTCTATCAATTTTCATTCATAATATTCTTGTGCTGAACCTTTAGATATAAATTTTTTTTCCAAAATATTGATTAGAAAAAAAAAACACAAAAATCTAAGTGTAAATCACTTAATCCATGTTGTCTTAGAGTCATGTTTAGTCATAGTAATTGTCACATTATGTTCTAAGTTTGTGTTGAATTTTTTTTTGTTAATTGAATTCTAGATACATTTGTTCATGTATTCTTGTCATTCTTAGCCTATCTTTTGAATTTTGAGTCTAATTCATGCATGTTATTTAGTTCATAACATGTTCTAAATCAATTCCTAGAAGTAGTCTTGTTCTTGAACTTTTTTTTTTTTGCTTTCTAAGTTTCCTACATGATGCCTATGATGAAGTTGAGTTGTGGTGCTGAGTTGTGGCTGGATTTGTGAATCAAAATAAGTCTTAAGCTCTCTTTAATTGTTTTATTCAAGATAATTGAGCATAAGCAAACACAAATTGTAACTATCCAAGCCTTAAGCAACATAAACACTACTCTTGATTTCTAGGTTGAAATCGCTGGTGCTGGCAGCTTGAACATACGAACTTGTATAAATTACTGGGAACTGGTCACTACGTTTTTTGAGCTGAAACTTTTACTGAATTTTCTAGACATCTGGAACAAAATTATAAAAAAAGAAACAAGTGATTTGGATTAAAGGAAAAAATAAGAAAAATCTCACAAGTTGTCAGAAAAATCAGTGTCCAGGAAAAAAAAAAGAAAAGTGAAAGGAAAGTGTACTTGTTGTTTTGGCTCAAAATTTGTTGTATAATTGGTGCCTATTTTATACCAATCCTAGTTCTGAAATTTCAATTGAAAATTATTGTGAAAACAAGTGCCAAAACTAGAGGTTTCTTGAGTCTTTTTTTTTTTTTGAGTTTTTCTACTCTACTCTAGAGCCATTCTAGGTTTCTCTTTGAGTCCTAGCTTGCTTTTTTGTGCTTTTCATTGCTTTAATTGTTGAATAATCCTTGAAAATTTGTCTTGTTAAAACTCTATTGGTTTAGCTTTCTTTTCATTTTTTTTTTGTCTTTGGTTATTGCTTGTCTCTTTGTTTCCTTGGTTGTGAGTTGCCATATAGGGAATTGGAAAGGAGGATTGGTGCCATATCTTGAAGAATTTGAGTCAAGAAGAAAGGGGCCAACAACCTTAAGAGCTATTGGACTAAGAAGCACTCCAAATTGAGTGAAACACTAAAGAGAGAATAGCCACCACAATTGAGGACTTTTTTTTTCTTTGTAATTTTGTAATTGGCAATTTGCTTTGTTTTCAAATTTTGTAACAAAAAGGCCTTTCATTGGAAGTAAGTTGGGAGCCTCCGCTAGGTCACCCTACTTCCATTTGTGTGTAATAATTTTAGGCAATTTTCCCTTAGGATAGTGAGTGTTTTGTTGGGAACCTTAAATGAGGTCATCCAAACACTCTTAGGATCCGCCTAGTTTGCATTTCTTGCACTTTAATTTCTTGCTTACTTTCATAGCTTATTTCCTTTACCTCCATTGTCAAACCGCCTAGATAGCTTTCCTTTTACCAATTAGTTTTTACCTTATCTTTCACACCTTTTTTAGTGTTTATTTTGGCTAGTTTCAACCATAGTTTCTTTTACTTTTTTTCAAACCCCCAACAAGAAAGAACCATAACTTAGGAACCAACATGAGTCTTCATTCTTCATCTAGTGTTAATGGTGAGGGTTCTACTCCTAAGGACCCCTTGTATAAGATATTAGATGAGTTGAGATCCCTTAAGTTGTGGAAAGAAAAACAAGAGAGAAAAGAAAAAGGGAAAAAAAAGTGGAAGAAATAAGTCAAGATGAAAGAGAGAAAATAAGAGAGGAAGAAAGAAGAAAAATAATGAAAGAAATGAAAAGAGAAAAACATGTCTCCTATAGTAGTCATAACTCTTGCAAGAGCCTAAGTGAAGAACTTCGTGACTATTATGAAGGAAGGCATAGGTCACATCTTAGACCTCACTCCCATAGGAGAGAAAATGAAAGAAAGCCTCAAGAGGTTAACATTAAACTCCCATACTTCCATGGGAAAGACAATGTAGAGGCTAATTTAGATTGGGAAACAAGGGTAGAGCAACAACTTAAAAGGAAGTCTACTTCAAAATCTTATGGCTTTCACTCTTATCCAAAGAAAGACCAAGGTCAAGGAATCTTAGGGGTGAGACCTTCTAAGCCCAAAGATGATAAGGGGAAGACAATAGAAAAGCAACCCCTTAAGGCTAGTATGCAAGAGAAGACTAGCTCCATGAAGTGCTTTAAATGTCTTGGAAGAGGACACATTACTTCTCAATGCCCCACCAAGAAAACCATGATTATGAGGGGCCAAGACATTTATAGTAGCCAAGATGAGGCTACTACTTCACCTTCCTCTAGTAAATGTGAAGAAGCAAAAGGGGAAGAATCTAGTGAAGAGATCTACCCCCAAGAAGAAGGACAACCTTTAATGGTTAAGGAGGAGTGTAAGGAGGTAAGTGTCTCCTCCAAGAGGTTAGCTAAGAAGGAAAGACATTTTGAAATAAAGACAAATATTAAAGAAATTTCCCTTCTTAGACAACCTCCACATTTTCTCCTTTGTAAAAAGACTCTTGTTAGCATTGCCACATCTCTTAGGCTTGAGTTTATTCCTCAAGTAAAGGAGTTGTTGGATGAGAGTTTGGTTCGCAAGAGATTAAATCCTTGTGCTTTGTTGGTGCCCAAAATAGGTATTATTAGGCACCAAATCCCAAAAATAGGTGGTGTGATGAATGCTTTGGGTGGTGCAACACTCTTTTGTAAAATCACTCGTGCACCCAACATCTTCATGATTTGTGTACATAGGGACTCGTTAGGTAGGTTTGTTCTTATTTTTAGTTTCAATACAAACTTAGGCACTCATATGGGACACCTTAGGTTTGTCATATTTTTTGGTAGGAATAATCAACATGAAAATACAGAAAAAGGTATGTTCTATTGCTTTACTTTTCTTAATTTTTTAAATTGTGATCAAGGGGTTCCCATGAACCCTAAGAGAATAAAGGTCATTCCTGAGTGGCCCGCTCCACCAAGTGTAAGAAAAATTTGGGGCTTCCAAGACTTAACAAACTTTTACAAAAGGTTTGCCCCGTATTTTTCTATACTTGTAGCATCACTCATTGAGTTGGTGAGGAACCATGTTCCTTCATGGGAAGATGCCCAGGAAATGAGTTTTCAGACCTTACCTTACTTCAACATACTAAACACCACTAATACATATGTTTTTGTTATTTTTACAGGTGTTGAGGGAAAAAGCCTAGAGTTTCAAGAACCTCGGGATTTGAGGTCAAATCCTTTTCAAGGGGGAGGGAATGATGCAATCCTACCCCGCAAGGGCATTGGATAGAAAAATCCAAGTAGATTGGGCAAGAGATGCAAGAGAAGGCCCTAGGGTTCTTATAAGCCTTAGGGTAGATTTCAGGCCCATGGGCTAAGTACGAGCCCACTTATCTTTGTAAATATTAGATTAAGGTTTCATTATTTTTGGGCCTTGTATTTATGGCTACATAATGTAGGTAGGGTACCCTAGAAATATAGGATTTTTCAGCCCTTGTATTTTTGGGCACCTAGACTAGTTTTTGTATTAGGGGTAGTTTTGTAATTTCACATGCACTAAGTGGATATTTGATGTGTGTGGTTGGAAATAAATTTAATTGAATTGGTAGAAGCCCAATCCAATTAAATTTTAGAGGGGGAGGTGAGCATTTGCTTACTACACCCCATTGCCACATCATATAGTCACACTTTGTGCATGTCCTTCATGCTTTTCATGCCTCATGACACCTAAGCACACTTAGTGGAGAATCTTGGAATTGATCTTGGATTAGTGGGCTGAACCATAACTAAAATTCACTAATCATAATTAGTGAAATTTTGGCTCCAAAGTTTGGCTCCACAAATTCAATTTCAAATTCAAGTGAAATTTGAATTTCCCTCCAATTTTGTGTGACACTTAGGCTATAAATAGAGGTCATGAGTGTGCATTTTTTTTTAACTTTGATCATTTGAATATTAACTTCAGATTTCAGAGCTCCTTTTGAGCACAAAATTTCGTGCTCTTCTCTCCCTCTCCCTTCATTCATCTCCTTCTTCCTCCAAGCTCTTATCCATGGCCTCCTATGGTGGTGAGCTTCTTCTAGACTCATCTTCTCCTTGAAGTGGCGTCTCCTCTCTCTCTTCCTTCTCCATTCCGCTGCCATTTATCTTCCAAGAAGCAAAGGAATCCATTGATGAAGAAGATCCTAGGCCTACAAGCTCCAATGGAGCTTGCATCACTACTTATCCACAAATATACATATTTTGAAATGCATTATTTACTATTCATTCACTTTGCAAGGTATTTTTATGCCATATATTCACACACTTTGCAACATATTTTTATGCCATATATATTTACACAAATATCTACACACCATTGAAAAGCATCTCCCACATTACTTAGGTGCAAAGTGCCAATCATGGGGCAGCCCAAATTCTTACAAACAAGTCCCTATTTTCATGCTTTTCTAATCCTAAAACCAAATTTGGGATTCCTAGCCAGAAACATGTTTCCTTGCATTGAAGCTACAAGTTTAGGATCCTAAGCTTGGGATTGCATTTGGGCATCTATTTTGACATTCCTATGCTGTCCCTACATATATAAAACAACCCCACTATCCCAACTCTGCAAAATCATATTTATATATCATTGGGGCATTTCAGAAAAAGTCAGAAATAAAAACGTGCGACGGTCCTTTCGATTGCCCCAAACTTTAAGCGTAATATCGTTTAACTACATCGGAGTTCACAGGCGAAGGCAATTCCTCGCCATCCATGTGGGTGAGTATCAGAGCACCCCCAGAAAAAGCTCTTTTCACAACGAAAGGTCCTTCATAATTCGGGGCCCACTTGCCTCGATTATCTTTAACAGCGTGGGACATCTTCTTCAGCACGAGGTCTCCCTCGTTGAACTTGCGCGGGCGTACCTTTTTGTCGAATGCGATCTTTATCCTTCATTGATACAAACGCCCATGGCTCATGGCGGCCAAACGCTTACCTTCAATAAGGTTAAGTTGGTCGTAGCGTGCTTGAGCCCATTCTGACTCTTCTAGGCCCGACTCCGCCATTATCCTCTGAGAAGGAACTTCTACCTAAAATGGGAGTACTGCCTCCATCCCATAAACCAAAGAATACGGTGTTGCCCCAGTAGAAGTTCGTACCGAGGTTCTGTATCCGTGTAGGGCGAAAGGCAACATCTCATGCCAATCCTTGTATGACACCATCATCTTTTGAACAATCTTCTTGATATTCTTATTCGCAGCCTCTACAGCCCCATTCATCTTTGGCCGATAAGGGGTGGAGTTATGATGCTGGATCTTGAAGTCTTCGCACATCTCCTGTATCATCTTATTGTTCAGATTGGTGCCATTGTCAGTAATGATCTTCCTGGGAAGTTCGTATCGACAAATCAACTCCTTCTTTATGAATCTAACTACCACATTCCTTGTGACATTAGTATAGGAGGCTGCTTCGACCCATTTGGTGAAGTAATCTATCGCCACAAGAATGAAGTGGTGACCATTCGACGCTTTGGGTTCTATGGCCCCAATGACATCTATTCCCCACATAGAAAAAGGCCAAGGGGCGGACATAACATTCAGAGGATGTGGCGGAACATTGACGTTGTCCGCGTATGCCTGACATTTATGACATTTCCTGATATGAGCGCAGCAATCGCTTTCCATGGTGAGCCAATAATAGCCGGCCCTGAGGATTTTTCTGGCCATAGCATGCCCATTGGCATGTGTCCCAAAGGAACCTTCGTGGATCTCCTCAATCATGAAGTTCGCCTCTTTGGCATCTACACATCGTAGGAGGGTCATATCGTGGTTTCGTTTGTACAGGATGGTACCACTTACAAAGAAACCAGTAGCCAATCTCCTCAACGTCCTCTTGTCATTGTCAGAAATCCCTGGTGGGTATTCCTTATTCTCGACATACCGCTTGATGTCAAAATACCACGGTTTCCCATCCCGCTCTTCCTCTATTGCATAAAAATATGTCGACCTGCCTTGAGATTTGAATTCGATGTATGGCAGATCCCCGTGTGGGGCAAGTTGAAACATGGATGCCAGGGTGGCTAGTGCGTCAGCCATCTGATTCTCTTCCCGAGGTATGTGGTGGAAGGAAATGTCATCAAAGTACTTGGCTAACCTCAAGATATGAGTTTGATAGGGTATCAACTTCGAATCCCTAGTTTCCCATTCTCCTTTCAACTGGCGTATCACCAAAGCTGAGTCTCCATACACCTTGAGTAGTTTTACATCAAAATCAATGGCTGCCTGAACCCCGAGGGCGCATGCTTCGTACTCGGCCATATTGTTGGTACAATCAAAACCTATCCTCATGCGTCCGCTTCTCCTCAAACAGGGCCATGATATCTTCATCTGGGAACTCGGGGTGCATCGGCCGATAATCCTGGAGGGGTTGCTGGGCCAAATAATCTGCTAAGGCACTTCCCTTTACCGCCTTTTGGGTGACGTAAACGATATCGAATTCAGACAATAGTACCTGCCACCTGGCGATTCTTCCCGTGAGGGCCGGTTTTTCAAAGATGTATTTTACGGGCTCCATTTTGGAAATAAGCCACGTGGTATGGCTGAGCATGTACTGCCTGAGCCGATGTGATGCCCATACCAGAGCACAACATGTCCTTTCCAACATTGAGTAATTCATCTCACATGCGGTAAACTTCTTGCTCAGATAGTAGATGGCTTGCTCCTTTTTTTCCAGAATCATCATGCTGACCCAACACACATCCCATAGACTCGTCCAAAACGGTCATGTACAGGAAAAGAGGTCTTCCTGTTACGGGTGGCATGAGCACCGGGGGATTTGCGAGACTCTGTTTGATCTTTTCGAAGGCCTCTTGGCAATCACCGTTCCACAGGACCGCCTGGTTCTTACGTAATAGCTTAAAAATGGGTTCACAGGTAGGGGTGAGTTGCGAGATAAATCTTGCGATATAATTCAACCTGCCCAAAAATCCCCGGACCTGCTTCTTCGTGCGTGGTTCCGGCATTTCAAGAAGGGTTATCAAGCCTTGGCGGATAGGCGCGGTCATACCAGTTCCTACCTTCACTTCTTTCTTTTCCTCCGTGGTCCCCAAGTTTACTAATTCGGTTTCTTCTTGGTGAGGCTTCATTTCACGTTCTTCCTGAGCGACCAACCTCTCCAATTCCGGCGACAGGACGTCCTCTTCCTCTTCCTCATTTATCGTTTGGCTTATATCTCGATCGAAATCAATTGTCAAACCCTCGTTGTTAGGATCCTCAAAGAATCGACCCTCATATCTATACCAAACAAGACAAAAGAAACAAAAACATGCAAAATGATATGAGAAAGGGTGGTACTGCAAGAACAGATGAAACAAGATCTCTTTGTTTATTTAATAAGGTAGGTTTCACAAAACAAAAGAGAACGGAAATCTATAGGCTCTAAATACATTGAATCAGCGGCATAGATTTCTGACTGGCTTATCATGCGCCAGTTCCCCACTTGGGAATCGGGGTGGCATGGTTGCACAAAACTTGGTGGGTCTTGAGGGAACTCCTCTTCTATTGCAGCCACCTCCTCCTCGGACGCCATTCCAGCGCTGGTGAAACACTGGCTAATACGGCCGGGCCATGCCCTATCCGCCCGAAATCTTGACGGCACGTTCCTCCTCCCCGGCATCCCGGGTTCATACCCTAATCTATACTTGTATGGATTTCCCTTGATATCGACCATGTCGGCATTCCCGAGGCAGTCCTTGCCTAGACCCATTCTGGGCTCAAATCCGTTCCTGAGCATAACGCGCGCCACCATTATGGCCGCTTTGGAGAGAGAAGGTAGTGACGGACTCGGTTCCACAGAGGCGCAGCTCACCACCTCAAAGGATTGGAAAGCCGTTTCCAATGATTCTTCCGCCGCTTCTATGTACGGTGCGGAGGAGGGACAACTCACTAACATATCCTCTTCACCCGACACTATCACTAAAAGTCCACCCACTGCGAACTTCAATTTCTGGTGAAGCGTTGAAGGGACCACTCCCAGGGCATGAATCCACGGTCTTCCCAAGAGGCAGCTATAGGCAGGATTTATATCCATTACTTGAAACACCACATTGCAAGTGTGGGGGCCTATCTGAATGGGAATGTCGATTTCCCCCATTACTTCCCGCCGAGTACCATCAAAGGCTCGCACCACCATCGAGCTCGGTTTTAAACGTGACGCACTAAAAGGAAGCTTTTCCAAAGTGGTCTTCGGCATTACATTTAAACTCGATCCGTTGTCGATAAGTACCTTTGCGACAACGTGGTCCATACATCTCACTGACACATGTAGAGCCTTGTTGTGTCCCTTCCCCTCAACGGCAATCTCTTCTTCCGTAAACGCGATGTAGTTATTGGTGGTTATATGATTAACGATGCCTTCGAAACCCTCCACTGAGATATCATGTGCTACATAGGCATCGTTAAGAACCTTCATCAACAGCGAAAGATGAGGCTCGGAGTTTATGAGTAGTTCTAGCAAAGAGATCCTTGCTGGAGTTTTATTCAGTTGCTCGACTACCTTAAACTCGCTTTGTTGGATGAGGCAGAGGAACTCATGGGCCTCTTCCAAAGTCACGGTTTTTCCTTGAAGTCCCTCTTTCTTTTCGACTCCTCTTGCCATGGGAGGATCTACTTCCTTCGAGGGGGTGGCTATGTCTGTGGGCTCTTGGACCATGGGCACCTTCCCTTTAGAGGGCAATTCCGCCGGGTGAGGGGAAGCGAACACTCGACCACTGCGGGTTACGCCACTGAGGCCGGTGATGTTGGTTACCTTAGCTGATAGGGAGTCAACTTCGGTTGCAACTCTTTCGCTGGACGCGGGAGGGGTATACTTCCACGGAACGACCTTATCACTTTGATATGCAAATGGCGTTGGCTTGAGCGCCGCCCGCGGGTATATGGGTGTGGAGCCGGTCCCTTTCCTAGTAAAACATATCACTAGGGCCTTGGGGGTTAGAGGAACCTTCTTCTCTTCCGACTGCATGCAAATTTGTGGTTCTTCCTTCCCTCCTATGAACACTTCAAGCTGCCTGCAATCCATGAGCCGCTGAAGCAATTCTTCCACCACGGGACAGGTTTCCATGTCATGCGACTCCCCGAGGTGAAACAAACATTCATCCCTTTCATCTCCACCTCGGGAGACCATGCACGCCGCTTGCAGTGATTGATAGATGAAGCGTCTAGAAGTAGCCATGTCTCCCAACCTCTTTGTTCGTGATGGCCCGTCCTCTTCGACGGCGTTCACGCTAGCACCTCCATGACTAGCTAGCGGGTTGGTTTTAACATTTGGGCCTTCTTCCTGAAACGCTAGCCAGCCGGCACTAATCAGATGCTGCACTTTATACTTGAACGGGATGCAGGAGTCAATATTGTGTCCGGGAACTCCACTATGGTACATACACTTGGCACCCGGATCATACCACTTGGGGTAGGGTGGCTGGAGAACCTTCCCGGGTATGGCCACCACCAAATGATTCTCCAATAATGAAGGCCATAACTCGGAATATGCCATGGGAATAGGAGGGAAGTTGTCTTTCGGGTGCTGTGCATATTTATAGGTCGCGCCGGGGGCTGTATTATTAATTGGCCGGGGTGCGGCTGGAGCTGTGCGTTGGGCCGACGCTCTTTCTGCTGCGGGTGGTCCTTTTACTTGAGTCGGGAGGGAATTCCTGGCTCGGATTAAAAAAATTGGGGGATTGGGCTGGTATGAGCTTTGGATATTTTGGGGTGCTTTCATCCATGTTGGGGCGGTGGTGACCACGTGGGCGTCTCCTTCCTTTTTCCTCGCGCCCACTGCTGGGGCTCTTCTGTTGTTGTTGGGGGCCATATTGGCAGCATATTCAAACTTGCCTTTTCGTAGCCCGGATTCAATCCTTTCTCCGGCGAAGATGAGATCCGCAAAGTTAGCTGGCATGTAGCCTATCAGCTTTTCATAGTAGAACGTGGGTAACGTATCTACCATAATTGTGATCATCTCCCTTTCCATCATGGGCGGTACAACTTGGGCTGCGAGATCTCTCCATCTATGGGCATATTCCTTAATGGACTCATGCTCTCATTTAGTCATACCCTGAAGCTGGTCCCGATCGGGAGCCATGTCCGTATTGTACTGGTACTGCCTAATGAAGGCAGTTGCCAAGTCCTTCCATGATCGGATCTGGGAAGCTTCCAGATTGGTATACCATGCTACAGCTGCCCCGGCCAAGCTGTCTTGAAAGAAATGGACCAACAACTTTTCGTCCGCAGAATACGCCCCCATCTTCCGGCAATACATCCGGAGATGCCCTTTTGGACATGTCGTCCCTTTGTACTTATCAAAGTCTGGTACTTTGAACTTGGGAGGGATGACGATGTTGGGCACAAGACATAAATCTGCCAAATCCGAGAAAGGGTAATTACCGAGGCCCTCGACTGCTCTTAACCTCTCTTCAAGCGCCTCAATTTTTCCCTTATCTTCCGCAAAGGGAACAGATTCTTTTACGGGTGTGGGTGAGGCCGGGATATGGCAGGCTATGTTCAGCTGGGGTAGTTCATGCGGGGATGGATCTTTGAGGTGGAGCAGGGGGCCAGGATGGGTATCTCCTTCCCCATCGTCTTGTCCAGGATAGTCTTCATAAGGTGGGAGTTGCCCTTCAAAAGTAGGGGCTTGGCTTAAATCTTCCGGAGTGGCACGGGGGTGAAGTCCGGAGGCAGGCCATAAGGATAAGCTTGCGGACTATACCTTCGACCAAACACGGCCGTGTTTCTGTCTAGGCCCGGATTCAAGGCGGGCTGCAGCACCGGCTCCGCTTCCCTAACTATACTGGAGGCGGTTGCGGTGGCTTTATCCTCTATGGTTTTCTGGAGTTTTAACATGACCTCCGAGATGGAAGCCATTTGATCTTTTAAGGCCGATAGATCGGCCTTCATCTGTTCCTGCACGCCCTCTTCATTATCCATTTTTCTGGATCGAGTGTTATAGGGGTGCCTTGGTGTTTTCTTAGTGTCATACCCTAATTTCGTCCGGGAACCTTTGCTCGATGACATGCGACCATTCTTTGGTCCTTGTGAGGTGCTTGGCACCCATCATTAGGCAGTTTATGAAATTCCAGGACATGCCGAAAAACCAAAAAAATATTGATGCACAATCCGTAAGTTTCCGTGACACACCGGAAATCAAATGGAAGCATCGTTGCATAATTAAGTGAGGTTCCGTAACATTCCGTAAGTCAAAAAGGGGATGATTATGTAATCCGCAAGGTTCCGTAACATTACGGAAAGAAAACAAGTATCGTTACGAAATTCGTAAGTTTCCGTAACTTTACGAAAAAAGAATCACCAAAAAACAGCAGAGGGGGGTGTATTTAGTAAAAATGGGGGTGCAAATAGCACCCAGGCCCACTTGGGCCCTCCAGAAGATTCCTCCAGAAGGCGGTTGCTTCTGGAGGAAGCAACCTTGCTCGCCTGGGCGAGCTGAGCTCGCCTGGGCGAGCTGGGCGGCAACCACCTCCCCTATTTTGCTATAAATAGGGGAGGAATGCAAGAAGAAAAGGATCCCAGCCCTTTAGGCACTTCTCTCTCTTTGGAAATTGCTTGGAAAAATTGTTTCCGTGAAGAAAATCTAAGCCGAGGCGCTTCCGAAACGTTTCCGTAACGTTTTCCGTGAGGAATCTCGCAAAAGTTTCAACCGTTCTTCGACGTTCTTCATTCGTTCTTCATCGTTCTTCGATCTTCAACGGGTAAGTACCTCGAACCAAGTTTTTCGATTCATTCTATGCACCCGTAGTGGTCCACATTGTGTTTCGTGCATTTTTATTCTCATTTTGTTTACTTTTTATACCCCCTGTTGACGTGCTTAAGCCATTTTACTTAAGTCATTTCTTGCTTAACTTAAAAATAAAATAAATTTCCACCGAACGTTTGAATTGTATTATCCGTTAACTTCGGTTAAAATCAATTCCGACCGTTCGGTCATGCCGTAACCACGTTGGAAATCAAAAAAAGGTAAAAAAATAATATAATAATCAAAAAGACATCTTTTAGTAAAATAAAGCGGAAAATCAATCGGACATTTTCTCTTTGGGATTTCTCATTCTTAACCGAATTGATTAATAACTAAAGTGAAACTAAGGCTAAAATCAACTCGCCTAGTCAAGCTCGTCCACAAAAATAGGCCTTTGAAGTTTGTCATTTCAATTTCTCACTAAGTAAAATGGATCATTTTTAAGGTCCAATGCCTTAAAATGATCACCACTTAAGTAAAAAAGAATCACTTGATAAGAAAGAACTACGTAGGTCTGATTTTCTCATCCCAAATTGAGGAATACGTAGGAGCAAAGGGAAACACCCTTGTCGACCACAAAAAAGAAAAAAATATAAAAAGGGTATAAAGGACATAGAGACATAAAAAGGGAACATAAAAAATCAAAGTCATGTTTGCACATTCGATTAAAGGCTGCCGTCCCTTGGGGCGGACGTATGGGGTGCTAATACCTTCCCCGTGCGTAAATACAACTCCCGAACCTTTCACTTAAAAAGTTCGTAGATCGCGTCTTTTCCGGTTTTTCCGACGTTTTCCTCAAATAAACGTTGGTGGCGACTCCGCGCGTATTCCTTTCATGGAACACGCATCCCGCGAGTCTCGCGTCGCCCTCCCGCCGAAGGGTAGGTTGCGACAGTTGGCGACTCCACTGGGGAACTTTTTTAGAGAGTTAGGCCATTTAATCTTGTGCAATGTTTTATCATGACTTTCTCCTTTGTTGGTTTCCCTTTATTTGTCTTATGTTCTTGTGTATATAAACTATTTGTTGCTTTTAGTGTATTTTAAAATGTATGCATGAGGTAAATATTTATTCATTTGATGCACACAAACACCAACACTATTTGCACACACTGTGAGTGAAAAAAAAGGGCCCTATACCCGGGTTCGTGGGAACATAAGGAGTGGAGGTGAATCTGTGATCATGCTAGGTCTCCGACTTGCTTGATTACAGTGAACCCTCATCTAGAGCTTTTTTCTTTGAAAACCTATTGTTGCTAGTAGTCCCTACTGCTACAATATGTTCTTCAAAGGGGATGATACCTCTAGAAACCATCAAGAGAGATATAACTACCTTGGGGGTTATTGCTAAAAGCCTAGTTAGTTCTCTCCCTTATGGGTCCTTTAAATAGGGGCACGAAGCAAACACGCTGCGTGCCATTTTTCAACACTGCCATGCATGAGTATCATATACCCTTTTGCTTATGTTCGGTAAATATTGTCATACTGTGCACATTCCCGCATTGTGTCTTTTGCATAGGCCTTGCATATGGGTTCTGTCTTGATCCCTACTGTAAACAAACCAACGGAGGGTCCGTGTCGCCTTCTTAAAAACGTGCGTTGGGGCATTTCGCTACCCCTAGACGTCGTATCTGAGAAGGGGACAAATTCCCCGGACCCCCGCATTCCTAGATTGCATCTGTGTCATATGCATTCCATCATGCATTCATCCAGTCCACCCATGAGATATCGGAGTTTTGATTTGCACCAGCTTTTATCTCACTTTAGTAAGCATGGGAACAAATCAAACCGGCAAGAGGTTCTACCAAGTCAAGGTCAAAAGCCCAGATACCACCAGCATCAAGGAATTAGGGCGGTTGATGGAACCCCTCCAAATGCAAGCCTTCCGCAAGACTTACGGAAAGATCTTAGAGTTAACCATAGCAGAGGTGTCCATAGAAGCCATTGCATCACTTACCCAATACTACGACCAGCCCTTGAGATGCTTCACATTCGGGGACTTCCAATTAGTACCAACCATTGAAGAATTTGAGGAAATTCTAGGATGTCCTCTCGGGGGAAGGAAACCATATCTTTCCTCCGGGTGTCTCCCCTCTTTGAGCAGAATTGCAACTGTGGTCAAGGATTCAGCCAGAGGTTTGGACCGCATAAAACAGACTCGGAACGGCATAGCGGGCCTGCCACAGAAGTACCTAGAAGACAAGGCGAAGGGTATGGCCAATCAAGGAGACTGGGTCCCGTTTATGGATGTGTTAGCTTTGCTAATTTTTGGGGTCGTCCTCTTTCCAAACGTGGATGGTTTGATAGACCTAGGAGCAATCGACGCTTTCCTTGCCTACCACCATAGCAAGGAAAGTCCGGTGGTAGCTGTCTTGGCGGATCTATTTGACACATTTGACCGAAGGTGCGAAAAGAGTAGCGCACGGATCATCTGTTGCTTACCCGCCCTCTGTGTTTGGTTGGTTTCACACTTGTTCCAACAAGACACAAGGCATCCATGTCCGCTCCTGAGCCATCGCTCATGTACTGAAAAGAGGAGAATAGATTGGGACCAGCTCTTGGCCGGGATAGGAGGTAGAACAATCAGTTGGTTCCCCCGATGGAAGGAAGGAAAAGAAGGAGTCCTTTCCTCATGTGGAAGATACCCAAACATTCCGCTGGTAGGGACGAGGGGTTGTATTAATTACAATCCCACGCTCGCTATAAGACAACTAGGGTACCCCATGAGGGGAGCACCGACGGAAGAAAGCATGTCTCCTTTCCTTGTGAGGGATCTCGGCGCACAAAGTTCCAAGACTATACAAAGAATCCATAAGGCATGGGAAACCCCGTTAAGGAAAGATCAAGAGCTTAGAGGCATTCGTAATGGCATCATTGATGGGTACCACGAATGGATGAAAGTTCATATACGAGGTTTAGATTGGCTCGCCAAGTTAAAAGTCGTCAGCGAAGAGAGTTTTGAAGCACCGGAAGAGGACGAAGAAGTCCAAACTCTCAAAAGCGAGTTAGGAAAGGCAAAACTTGCCAAGGAGAAGTTCAAGTTGGCCGCTACACACGTTCGGAAGGAGTGTGCCGGGTTACGGGAAGAGAATGCAATTACCGCAAGAGCCCTTGAACAAGAGACCAAGAGGGCTCGCAAGGAAGAGTATGGCCGAAACAAATTTCGCGGAGCTCTATGGGGTAGCAATAGTGAACTCAAGTTGCGAAGGGAAGAAAGGGACCAGTCGCGAGCACATGGCATGGTTTTGAAAGAGGAGTTAGTTGCCTATTCAAGGTCCAAAAGAAGCTTGTCTCAGCGTTTATGCGAGACGGAGACCAACATGCTAGCTATCATCGCCAAGTACCAAGAAGAGTTAGGTCTAGCCGCGGCCCACGAGCATAGGATTGCGGACGAATATGCCCAAGTATACGCGGAAAAAGAGGCTAGAGGAAGGGTGATCGACTCTTTACACCAAGAGGCAACCATGTGGATGGATCGGTTTGCTCTTACCTTGAACGGGAGTCAAGAACTTCCTCGATTGTTAGCCAAGGCCAAGGCGATGGCAGACACCTACTCCGCCCCCGAAGAGATTCATGGGCTTCTCGGCTATTGTCAGCATATGGTAGACTTAATGGCCCACATAATTAGAAATCGTTAGGAAACTTGTATGGTCTCTCAGACCTTGACTAGATACGACTTCCTTTTTGAAATAAAATGAGTTGGTCCCATGTTTCTACTCCAAAAAGCTTGTGCAAATCAAGTCACTCCCGCATTTTATCTCTAGCATGCATTGTATGTTGGTCTCGTCCTTTGTCACGGGAAGCCGGAAGGTCCATATCACCTTCTTAATTGTACACATGGGGCACTGCGCCCCCAAATGCGCAAGTAAGAAGAGATAATTTTCCGGGCTCTCGTGTCCGTAAAATGCATTCATATCATGCATCGCATAAGCATCTCTTCATAACATCATAATGGACATATCCTGCATTTGTCCGTTATCATATTCCAGCCTCACATTTTGCATGAGTCATGGCATCATCATGCATATGCGTTCAACAAACTTTTTGATCTGCAAAATTGCATACCATTTGTTTTCATGTTTGCTCATCCTTGCGTTTTCCTCTACAAAACAAAAACAAAGAAGGGGGAAGCGTGAAACTTCACACTACATTCTTAGTTTCATGTGTTAGGAGCCAACCATGTTGGGTTCATAAACCCGTTTCACTTAAAAACAAAATAATTGAACATGGTACCTAATGCATGGTTAACTAAGAAATGGTGTTTCTTCGGGCATCTCAATTTTATAATTACATTTTCCATGCATAAGCTTAAAGTACGCCCGAGTCATTCATCCCTATGAGATGTTGTTGAAGTATTGGCGATCAGAATTGTCATTCCTTGGATTACGGGGTTGAACCAAGCTCATGCTTTTATAAAAAGGTTCATCAAGTCAAGTTGGAATATGGAAGTAACCGTCTTGCAAAATTGGGGCAAAAGATGAATCGAGTCACATCACTGCTTCGTCTACTGCCAAACATATTTAGGATTATTGATGTCCTTGTTACTTCCAGTTTCACCTTGACAAAGATGTCATGGACCATGTTGAAAATCTAAATTGATTCAACCCCATGTCTTGCGTAAAAATTCGCGATACTTCAACTGTACATCATTCGCATGCATCCATGCTTTTCATTGGTTGCATTGCTCGTTGCATTCTTTCCTTGAAAAAAATAAAATAAAATAAAATAAAATGAACTTATCAAAAAGAAAAGGAAACGCTTTACGGCGCCCTTACCGAACTCGTGCTAGAGCTAGAGTAATGGGTGAAGCAGAGAAGGTGCAAGAGAAGATGAAGGCCAAAAATGGAGGCCATAAAAGAGCAAATGGCCACAATGATAAAGGCCATGATGAGCTTGAAGAAGATAATGGAAGCCAATGCGGTTATAGTTGCCGCTATTAAGTGCTGTCGCTAAGGTGAACCCAATGCTCCCATCTGGCCTCAAGCAAATGAATCGTCCAACCTCAAATATAGTAGGCAAAGATTTGGGAAGTACGGATGACCCCATGATGTGCAAATTCAAAACAAGCACGCCTTCCCGCCATATGGTTTGCCTCCCAAACTATACACCACCCAATGTGGTGTACATTCCCAATGAGGATGTCAATAACTCCACTCCCATACTCATTAAGAGCCAACAACCTCAATCTGATCATGCACATGTCTCTCGACCCATGGAGGAGACACATGAAATTCCCCACCACGATCTAGCCAACTTCGAGCCTTGCCTCGGATATGCCACTGAAGGGCAAGCAGTTGGTGGTATACCCCTGCAAAACACTTTGGAGGGCCCTCAGTTTCGCCCACAACCACAACCCTCACGTTCCACAGTGGTTAAAAACCCTCATGACTATGGCAGAAATGGGAAAGTTGGATCATCTAGAGGAAAGGCTCAGGGCCATTGAAGGAGGTGAAGATTATGCCTTTGCTAACCCAAAAGAGTTGTTCCTAGAACCCAATATCATCACCCCTCCCAAGTTCAAGGTGCTGGACCTTGACAAGTACAAGGGGACTACTTGTCCCAAGAACCATCTAAAGATGTATTGTCAGAAATGGGGGCATATGCAAAAGATGAGAAACTGCTGATACATTTTTCCTGAGAAAGTCTTACTAGGACAACTGTCGCCTGGTATACTAACTTAGGAACCTTCTTGAGTCCATTCTTGGAAGGACCTAATGGTTGCCTTCATTAGGCAGTGTCAGTACAATTCTGATATGGCTCCGGATAGGATGCAACTACAAAAAGTGTGCAAAAAGGGGGCACGAATCTTTCAAAGAATACGCCCAAAGATGGAGGGACTTGGCAACTCAAGTAGCACCCCCAAAAAACAGAGAAGGAGATTATCACACGTGACCGGTGTTCTACTATGAAAAATGGTGGGTTACACACCTTCAAGTTTTACAGATTTGGTCTTCACTAGCAAAAAGATCGAAGTGGATCTGAAAAGAGGCAAATTTGATCATCCTACTAGGAGGACTGAGAAAACTGGGGCAAATGAAGAGGGTGAGAAAGAGGGAGAAACCCATGCTGTGACGGCCATTCCTATACGGCCAAGTTTCCCACCAAACCCAACAATGTCATTACTCAGTCAATAACAAACCACCTCCTTACCCACCACCCAGTTATCCACAAAGGCCATCCCTAAATCAACCACAAAGCATGTCTACCGCACTTCCAATGACGAAGACCACCTTTAGCACAAACCAAAAAAAACACCAACCAAGAAATGAATTTTGCAGCGAAAAGCCTGTAGGATTCACCCCAAATTCCGGTGTCATATGCTAACTTGCTCCCATATCTACTTGATAACGCAATGGTAGCCATAACCCCTGCTAGGTTCCCTCAAACCCCCATTTTTCTGAGGATATGACTCGAACGCAACATGTGCATATCGTGGGGGAGCCCTGGGGCATTCCATTGAGCACTGTATGACCCTCAGGCGTAAGGTGCAAGGTCTAATTGATGCGGGCTGGCTGAAATTTGAGGAGAATCGCGTGTAAATCCTGACATTGACAAGAGATGCCACACATGGGGCAATTTTGAAAACTGTTGTTAGATGTCTCTAATGACTCATCAGGATTTTCAAGTGCAAGCCATTGGTCAGTTTGCTCAAGCGACCTGTGCTCCTGAGTTTGGACTTCCAAGACCGTTCAATCAGAGATTACTCGTCTTGCACGTTGGTGGGGTTGCCGTAAAACAATGAGTAAAGTTCAAAACAAATAAGTTTCAAAATAAACAAATAAGTTTCAAAATAAAAAAATAAGTTTCAAAATAAAAAAAAAATAAAAAGGCATTTGATTGACTGTGTTTTCAAGTAAAAATATAGACGTTCATGTGACTTCATTTTATCATTTCAGAAAGTTTGTCTTCTTAGAGAAGCGAGTTGTCAAGAATAGGATGTTGGACAAATGGCCTCAGTTACCTTAAGAAAAAGGGGGGTTGAATTAAGATGCAAAGACTATTCCCCAATTGAGCTATCAATCTCTCTTTTCGAATTAACAATGCACACAGGGATAACCCTTCCCTTGTGTTCAAGAATCCCCTACAACAAGAGACCCACGGTCTCTTAATCCCTTTTCAGAAATAAGAAGAAGAGAAGAAGAGGTCCCTCGTAAAAGAGGTAGATTGTAAAATGAAGATCAATCAAAAATTCCTTATTGAATAAGCAAGTGGTTGACCAAGGAATCTTTTTGAGAGGATAAGACATTTCAGTTCAGAAAAACTCTTGATCTTTCGAGAGGATAAAACTGTTTGGGCAATAAGAACTCTCTTTAAAACATTTGAATGGCCGTTCATAAAACATTTGAATAGATATGTCTCTTGGAAATTATTTTCTGAAAATCCCCTCTGGTAATCAATTACAAGACTTATGTAATCGATTACATGTTTTAAAAAAAAAAAAAAAAAAAAAAAAAAAAATTGAATTAAAACATTTTCAACTAATGGTAATCGATTACCAGAGAGCAAATCTCAATTTGAAATGATAGAATTCTTTGGTCAAACCTTTTGTTTGTTTCAATTTGGAAACTTCTTCCTAAAGATTCTAAGAGATCTAACTTGATCATATATCTTGAGTTTCTTGGATTCTTGTCTTGAATAAAACTTAGAAGTACTTGATCTTTTAGCATCATCAAGACATCAAAACATCTTGCTTCTACATAGGAGTCATTTGACTTAATCCATCAACTGAAAGATCCTTCAACTATTTCTCGTCCTTGGAAAATTCTTTTTGCAGGAATCAACTGCTTCTTTCATTCTTCCTCACTATGAGGTCGTGAAAACAAGACAACACTTGGTACCTCTAAGCCCTACACTGGGGCAACGAAAGGCACCATGCAAAAACCTCAAGCGAACCTAGGGGCAGATTAGAAGTTCTCACCCAATAGGTTCCCTCCTACAAGGTCATGACGAAAGGCAACGATTGGTACCTCAAAGCCTTACACTGGGGCAATGAGGGGCACCGTCCCTGAGCCTCAAGTTAACATAGGGGCCGATCAAAAGTTCTCACCCATCGATGTTTTCAACAAAAAAAAAGGGGGGGGGACAAACCCTAGGATTTCGATGGATTGATTAAACATCAAATGACTCCATTCCCGTCACTCCAAAACGGTCAAGTGACTAAATCAAAAAGAACATACACTTTGAGGGAGTTCCCGGAGAGATTTGCAAAAGATAGGATAAAGTCGCATGAATTATCACCTCTTTCAAAAGGACAGTCAATCTATGTTTTCCAAAAAAAATCAAATCAAAATCAAAATCACAAAATAGGGAAAGAATGCCATGAACATTGTACAACTTTCCATTACATTGCATTGTTTCATATAAAGTCCGCATTTACCCAAATTTCACAACAAAGGTTGCATGCATCTGCATTCCTCAAAATCATGTTAACTACATAGATTCCCTACATCTAGATGTCCAAATCTTTTGAATTTGGGATGACCGGCTCTCTCGATGAGTCGATCTCTTGCTTTCTCATAAGGATGGACCCTCGGGTACTAGTACCCTGGTCTTCAGAGGACTACACGTCCTCGCCTTGAGAGGACTACACGTCCTCACCTTCAGAGGACTACACGTCCTCGCCTTGAGAAGGCTACACGCCCTCACCTTGGGTACTAGTTACCCTCAACGTCAGAGGACTACACGTCCTCGCCTTGAGAGGACTACACGTCCTCACCATCAGAGGGCTGCACGCCCTCACCTCCAGAGGACTACATGTCCTCGCCTTGAGAGGGCTACACGCCCTCACCTTGGGTACTAGTTACCCTCACCGTTGAGAGGACTACACGTCCTCGCCTTGAGAGGACTACACGTCCTCACCATCAGAGGGCTGCACGCCCTCACCTCCAGAGGACTACATGTCCTTGCCTTGAGAGGGCTACACGCCCTCACCTTGGGTACTAGTTACCCTCACCGTCAGAGGACTACACGTCCTCGCCTTGAGAGGACTACACGTCCTCACCATCAGAGGGCTGCACGCCCTCACCTCCAGAGGACTACATGTCCTCGCCTTGAGAGGGCTACACGCCCTCACCTTGGGTACTAGTTACCCTCACCGTTGAGAGGACTACACGTCCTCGCCTTGAGAGGACTACACGCCCTCGCCTTTAGAGGACTATGCGTCCTCACTTTTAGTGGGCTCCATATCCACACCTTAAGATAATTTAAGGTCCTCTGTCCTTAAATGCTTAATCGAGACTTGCACTACCGGTTAAGGGACCGGTAGTTTCCTTTTAACGGTTCCTCGGCCACCCCCTGATATTGGAGGAGGGCCAACTGTGCGAGCACAACCAGAGAAGGAGGCTATTACACAGCTACTATGCATACTGGGGCAAGATTTCACCCGTGCCGCTGCAAAGAGACGAGTGCGGATCATGCGCACCAACATGACCACTCTTACATAGATGACATTGCTACTTAGCAACATTCTGCCCAGCGACCGCAATGCCAATCTCCCCCTGCAAAAGTATCAGTTGGTCTGTGTCGTCCCGACATGGGTAAGTATGCATATAGTTCAACTGATTTCTGATACCGTCTATTGTTTGCAGGGATCGCACCCAAGAGACACCCAGTGGACCCGGAAAAGTCCAACAGGGCCCTGGGGTTTCCAGCTTTGGTTACGGGCCTCTATCAGTCCTACAGGGTGCTCGTACCCCCCCGACAAGGTCACATCATCATAGGTAAGTATGCACATCGCTCAACTGATTTCTGATTTCATCTATTGTTTGCCGGGATCGCGCCTGCAAGACACCCAGTGGACCCGAAGAAGTCCAACAGGGTCTTGGGGTTGTCAAGCTCTAATTACGGGTCTCTGTCAGTTCTACGGAGTACCTGTCACCTCCAGCAAGGGCATCAGGCCCCCTACTAATCGAGCTTTCATCAAGAAGTACTGCGCCCCCAGGCAGGCGCAGGGCGAAACACCACAGTAGCATTGGGATGGCCGGTAGCGGGCAATAGACACACCGCCGCCACCTCTAGAGTTAACCTCAGCTCATCCGCAAAAAGGTTAGAGCGTTGCCTACAACACATGGCCGACCAGCAGGCAACCAAATCCAAAGCCAAAGGTAAGCAAAGTACTAGGTCCGTGACCGACAAATCATCAGGCGTCCAGCTCAAGACGTTAAAGAAGCGCTGCTAGGAGGCAACCTAGTACCTTTTGAATCTATGCTTGTTATTTGATCACTTTTTATAGTAGGACGCACCTAGTTGCTCATGATCCTGGGGATTTAAATAAAACAAGCGCAAGCTCGAAAGGTAGTCATACCTCACAAAATATATATATGTATGTTTAGGTAGTGAAAATACCTTAGATATGCATGTAGGTAAACAAAAAAAACACTTCACAAAATATATATATGTATGTTTAGGTAGAAAGATACCTTAGATATGCATGTATGTAAACAAAAAAACACTTCACAAAATATATATATGTATGTTTAGGTAGAAAGATACCTTAGATATGCATGTATGTAAACAAAAAAACACTTCACAAAATATATATATGTATGTTTAGGTAGAAAGATACCTTGGATATGCATGTATACAGCAAAAATACCTTACAAAACATATATATGTATGTTTAGGTACCTTGGATATGCATGTATATAGCAAAAATACCTCGCAAAAATATACACATGTCTAGGTAGCAAAATACCTCATGAAAAAAAAAAGGGGGAAAAAAGAAAACAAACAAGAAAAAGAAATAAACAAATGATAATGATAAAAAAAAAAAAAAAAGAAGAAGGAGAAAAAAGAAAATAAGTTGTCTAGCTGAAAAACCAACATGCTTTTGAAAAGAGATGACTTCCAACTTTTCTTTGAAAAAAAATTCACTGATCATAACTAGTTTTTGGAAAAAATGTGTACACCTGAAGGGTGAATGCTATGAAATTTCCCGGACGCCCGAAATGGACTCGGATGAATGCACAAATTGATAAAAGAACATATTTTGGAAACATTGGGTTGATTAAAATAGAGGAAATGAATCCTGAGCCCTAGCATCACATGACCATAAAAATTTGACATTTGAGTGTCCGCATAGATGCATGCATGACCAGTTTTGCATAAAGTTTCCAAATCATCATTTTTGCATTTGTGTCATGGAAATAATGTGGGGCACCCCTTTTTATCCTTGAACCAAACCAAACCCTGACATGTATCATGTCTAGCCATTCTACAAACCTTGAGCCAAAATCCTGACTCACCGTAATCCTTACCCTCGGAAGCAAAAAGGAAAAGAAGGAAAATTTCCAATCAAAGAGAAAGCTAAAAGGAAAAGAAGGAAAATTTCCAATCAAAGAGAAAGCAAAAAGAAAAAAAGGAAAATTCCCCAATCAAAGAGTGGGAGAAAGCAAAAAGAAAAGAAAGAAAATTCCCAACCAAAGAATGGGAGAAAGTAAAAAAGGAAGGAAAGAAAGTTCTTGATCAGAGAAATTAGAAGAAATATGCAGAGAGGTCTTTGGACCGGACAATATCTGAACAATACAGAATTGTCACCAAATGAAACAAAAAAAGGAAGGAAAGGAAACCACGACCTAAAATGGTCTTCTCCCTTTAATTACCAACCAAAATCCCGTGCGCTAGCGACCCTTTTTTCCTCGCCCCGCACTAAACAAAAAAAAAACAGAAAAAAGAAAAAGCCAAAAAAAATCAAAAGCCAAAAACACATAAAAACCGAAAGAAGAAACCACCAAAAGAACCCATTCCCAAGGGAAGCCCTATTGATCCATAATCACGCATGTAATTTTTGATTTGATAGGAAATAATTTGCAAAGTCAAGTCATGACATATCTATGGTTCGGAATTAGGATGAAACACTTACCTGTGCGAGATTGATACACTTTGAGTGGATTTCTTCTATTTTTGTCGAACCCAGTGTTTCCTCTAAATGGTCATTTAGAAACGAAATGCTAACATCCAAGATCTCATTTATGGTTATGGGAGATCCCATCAGCAGACTCTCCTTCCCTGGTAGGCGCATTGTTTGTCACTCAAATCATATGCTGCTCTAAATCAGTTGGAATATTTGTCTCTTTGCTAAAGCATGTTTGCATTTTAGTGGAGAAAACAACGAGACTTTTTCAAGTCTCACAAGTTATCCAGAACTACGTAGGTCTGAGTTCCTCATTGGAGGATACGTAGGAGCAAGAGCCTCGCTTTTGTCGACCACACCGCCTTTTGTTGCCATAACTCAAGAGCCGGTAGCCCGCGGAGACACCTTACGGTTATCTGCACCCCTTTGCTAGGCAGACACAGTTGTGTCCGATGGCACGCAGAGACCAAGTTTGGTCATCCTGCACCCATGATACGCGGAGATACCTTACGGTTATCCGCCCCCCTTTGCCATTCAGACACAGTCGTGTTCGATGGCAAGCAGAGACCAAGTTTGGTCATTCTGCACACATGATACGCGGAGATACCTTACGGTTATCCGCCCCCCCTTTGCCATTCAGACACAGTCGTGTTCGATGGCAAGCAGAGACCAAGTTTGGTCATTCTGCACACATGATACGCGGAGATACCTTACGGTTATCCGCCCCCCTTTGCCATTCAGACACAGTCGTGTTCGATGGCAAGCAGAGACCAAGTTTGGTCATTCTGCACACATGATACGCGGAGATACCTTACGGTTATCCGCCCCCCTTTGCCATTCAGACACAGTCGTGTTCGATGGCAAGCAGAGACCAAGTTTGGTCATTCTGCACACATGATACGCGGAGATACCTTACGGTTATCCGCCCCCCTTTGCCATTCAGACACAGTCGTGTTCGATGGCAAGCAGAGACCAAGTTTGGTCATTCTGCACACATGATACGCGGAGATACCTTACGGTTATCCGCCCCCCTTTGCCATTCAGACACAGTCGTGTTCGATGGCAAGCAGAGACCAAGTTTGGTCATTCTGCACACATGATACGCGGAGATACCTTACGGTTATCCGCCCCCCTTTGCCATTCAGACACAGTCGTGTTCGATGGCAAGCAGAGACCAAGTTTGGTCATTCTGCACACATGATACGCGGAGATACCTTACGGTTATCCGCCCCCCTTTGGCATTCAGACACAGTCGTGTTCGATGGCCAGCAGAGAACAAGTTTGGTCATTCTGCACACATGATACGCGGAGATACCTTACGGTTATTCGGCCCCCCTTTGTCGTTCTGACACAGGCGTGTTCGATGGCAAGCCGAGACCAAGTTTGGTCATTCTGCACACATGATACGAGGAGATACTTTACGGTTATCCGGCCCCCCTTTTCCATTCAGACACAATCGTGTTCGATGGCAAGCAGAGACCCAAGTTTGGTCATTCTGCTACACAATGATACGCGGAGATACCTTACGGTTATCCGCCCCCCCCCTTTGCCATTCAGACACAGTCGTGTTCGATGGCAAGCAGAGACCAAGTTTGGTCATTCTGCACACATGATACGCGGAGATACCTTACGGTTATCCGCCCCCCTTTGCCATTCAGACACAGTCGTGTTCGATGGCAAGCAGAGACCAAGTTTGGTCATTCTGCACACATGATACGCGGAGATACCTTACGGTTATCCGCCCCCCCCTTTGCCATTCAGACACAGTCGTGTTCGATGGCAAGCAGAGACCAAGTTTGGTCATTCTGCACACATGATACGCGGAGATACCTTACGGTTATCCGCCCCCCTTTGCCATTCAGACACAGTCGTGTTCGATGGCAAGCAGAGACCAAGTTTGGTCATTCTGCACACATGATACGCGGAGATACCTTACGGTTATCCGCCCCCCCTTTGCCATTCAGACACAGTCGTGTTCGATGGCAAGCAGAGACCAAGTTTGGTCATTCTGCACACATGATACGCGGAGATACCTTACGGTTATCCGCCCCCCCTTTGCCATTCAGACACAGTCGTGTTTGATGGCAAGCAGAGACCAAGTTTGGTCATTCTGCACACATGATACGCGGAGATACCTTACGGTTATCCGCCCCCCCTTTGCCATTCAGACACAGTCGTGTTCGATGGCAAGCAGAGACCAAGTTTGGTCATTCTGCACCCATGATACGCGGAGATACCTTATGGTTATTCGCACCCATTCTTTTGCTATCTGTAAAGACAGAACGCTTGATAGCATGCAGGGGCTGACACAGTCTTCTGCACCTTTTGTTCCTCCGGGAACAACAAAGTCATTTACATGCGGAAATTTCATGGTCGCCCGCGATTCTCGTCAACCGAGAGGAGCGAAATTAGTGTCATACACTGATTTTCGGGGACCTTTGCTTGATGACATGTGACCATTCTTTGGTCCTTGTGAGGTGCTTGGTACCCATCATTAGGCAATTTGTGAAATTCTGGGAACAACAAGTCATTTGCATGTGGAGATTTTATGGTCACCCGCGACTCTCGTCAAAACGAGAGGGACGAAATTAGTGTCTTATCTTTACTTTTCTTTTATCTCCAATAAAAGACAAGTAAAGAGGGGCAACTGTCATACCCTAATTTCGTCCGGGAACCTTTGCTCGATGACATGCGACCATTCTTTGGTCCTTGTGAGGTGCTTGGCACCCATCATTAGGCAGTTTATGAAATTCCAGGACATGCCGAAAAACCAAAAAAATATTGATGCACAATCCGTAAGTTTCCGTGACACACCGGAAATCAAATGGAAGCATCGTTGCATAATTAAGTGAGGTTCCGTAACATTCCGTAAGTCAAAAAGGGGATGATTATGTAATCCGCAAGGTTCCGTAACATTACGGAAAGAAAACAAGTATCGTTACGAAATTCGTAAGTTTCCGTAACTTTACGAAAAAAGAATCACCAAAAAACAGCAGAGGGGGGTGTATTTAGTAAAAATGGGGGTGCAAATAGCACCCAGGCCCACTTGGGCCCTCCAGAAGATTCCTCCAGAAGGCGGTTGCTTCTGGAGGAAGCAACCTTGCTCGCCTGGGCGAGCTGAGCTCGCCTGGGCGAGCTGGGCGGCAACCACCTCCCCTATTTTGCTATAAATAGGGGAGGAATGCAAGAAGAAAAGGATCCCAGCCCTTTAGGCACTTCTCTCTCTTTGGAAATTGCTTGGAAAAATTGTTTCCGTGAAGAAAATCTAAGCCGAGGCGCTTCCGAAACGTTTCCGTAACGTTTTCCGTGAGGAATCTCGCAAAAGTTTCAACCGTTCTTCGACGTTCTTCATTCGTTCTTCATCGTTCTTCGATCTTCAACGGGTAAGTACCTCGAACCAAGTTTTTCGATTCATTCTATGCACCCGTAGTGGTCCACATTGTGTTTCGTGCATTTTTATTCTCATTTTGTTTACTTTTTATACCCCCTGTTGACGTGCTTAAGCCATTTTACTTAAGTCATTTCTTGCTTAACTTAAAAATAAAATAAATTTCCACCGAACGTTTGAATTGTATTATCCGTTAACTTCGGTTAAAATCAATTCCGACCGTTCGGTCATGCCGTAACCACGTTGGAAATCAAAAAAAGGTAAAAAAATAATATAATAATCAAAAAGACATCTTTTAGTAAAATAAAGCGGAAAATCAATCGGACGTTTTCTCTTTGGGATTTCTCATTCTTAACCGAATTGATTAATAACTAAAGTGAAACTAAGGCTAAAATCAACTCGCCTAGTCAAGCTCGTCCACAAAAATAGGCCTTTGAAGTTTGTCATTTCAATTTCTCACTAAGTAAAATGGATCATTTTTAAGGTCCAATGCCTTAAAATGATCACCACTTAAGTAAAAAAGAATCACTTGATAAGAAAGAACTACGTAGGTCTGATTTTCTCATCCCAAATTGAGGAATACGTAGGAGCAAAGGGAAACACCCTTGTCGACCACAAAAAAGAAAAAAATATAAAAAGGGTATAAAGGACATAGAGACATAAAAAGGGAACATAAAAAATCAAAGTCATGTTTGCACATTCGATTAAAGGCTGCCGTCCCTTGGGGCGGACGTATGGGGTGCTAATACCTTCCCCGTGCGTAAATACAACTCCCGAACCTTTCACTTAAAAAGTTCGTAGATCGCGTCTTTTCCGGTTTTTCCGACGTTTTCCTCAAATAAACGTTGGTGGCGACTCCGCGCGTATTCCTTTCATGGAACACGCATCCCGCGAGTCTCGCGTCGCCCTCCCGCCGAAGGGTAGGTTGCGACACTTAGTTATGATGAAATTCCTAAAGAAATAAACAACGGTGAGTATGCCACCAAAACATGAGTATGCAAATGGATGATCGGAGCACTTGGATCCACCCCAAGATTTTTAGATAACGTAATGAGTCCAGAACTTCTCATTTTATAAAAAGAACAAAGCTTTCATCTAGCCACAATTATACAAAGGTGTTACAAAAGAACCTAACGATTCCTAATTATATGGGCCATCAAATCTATCATGTGTTGACAGTAATTGATTAGCCCATGAATCTCCTTGGGGGCAGTACACACTTCGGCCATGGCTTTTGCTTTGGCTAATAGACGCGGGAGGTCTTGACTCCCATTCAAGGTCAAGGCGAATCTATCCATCCACATAGTCGCTTCTTGATGCAGCGCATCAATCACCCTCCCTCTTGCTTCTTTTTCGGCATACACTTGTGCAAAATCCTCCACTAGCTTTTGTTCATGGGCCATGGACTGGTTCAATTCTTCCTTGTATTGCCCTATGATGGCTAGCATGCTTTGCTCCGTGGCTTCCAAGTGTTGAGCTAAACTCCTTTTGGACCTCGCGCAAGCAACTAACTCTTCTTTTAAGATCATGCCATGCACCCGTGACCGATCTCTCTCATCTCTTCGGAGCTTGAGCTCATTGTTGCTACCCCACAATGCTCCTCGGAATTTTTCTCGGCCATGTTCCTCCTTGCGGGACCTTTTGGTTTCTTGTTCAAGAGCTCTTGCAGTGGCCGCGTTTTCCTCTTGTAACTCGGTGCACTCCTTCCGGATGTGTGTAGCAGCTGATTTGAACTTCTCCTTGGCGAGTCTCGCCTTCCCTAGCTCTGACTTTAGAGCTCGGACTTCTTCATCTTCCTCTGGAGCTTCTAATTTCTCCTCATCGACAACTTTCAATTTGGAGAGCCAACCTAAGCCCCGCGTGTGAATTCTTAGCCACCCATGATAACCTCCAATGACACCGTTTCGGACGCCCCTAAGCTCCTTGTCTTTCCTCAACGGACTCCTCCGCGCCTTGTGGATTCTTTGTATAACCTTGAGACCTTGCGCGCCTAGATCCCTCACAAGGAAAGGCGAGAGAATTTCTTCGGTTGGCGCTCCCCTTATGGGATACCCTAGCTATCTTATGGCGAGTGCGGGATTATAATTAATACAACCCCTAGTCCCTATCAGTGGAACATTAGGATAGGCCCCACACGAGAAAAGAACTTCTTCCTTGCCTTCCTTCCAATGAGGAAACCAATTGATCGTGCTGCCCCCTATCCCAGCCAAATGTTGGTCCCAAACGACTCTTCCTTTTTCGGCGCACGAGTGATAGCTTTGAAGCGGACACGGGTGTCTCGTGTCTTGTCGGAACAAGTGTGAAATCAACCATACACAGAGAGCGGGTAAACAACAGACAATCCGTGCACTGTTTTTCTCGCACCTCCGGTCAAAAGTGTCGAACAAATCTGCCAAGATAGCCACCACTGGACTTTCCTTGCTATGGTGATATGCGAGGAAAGCATCAATGGCGGCTAAGTCTACCAAGCCGTCAACGTTCGGAAAGAGGACAACCCCAAAAATCAGCAAAGCTAAAACATCCGCAAACGGGCCCCACTTCTCTTGGCTCGCCATATCCCTTGCCTTGTCTTCCAAGTATTTCCGAGGCAGGCCCACTACGCCGTTCCGAATTTGCTTTATGCGATCCAACTCTTTTGCTGAATCTCCAATCACAGCCGCAACTTTGCTCAAGGAAGGAAGAAAGCCGGAGAAAAGATACGGTTTTCTCCCCCCGAGAGGGCATCCTAATATCTCTTCAAACTCCTCAATAGTTGGCACCATTTGGAAGTCCCCAAACGTGAAATACCTCAACGGCTGGTCGTAGTATTGGGCGAGGGATACGACGGCTTCCGTAAATACCTCCGCTATGGTCAAATCTAGAATCTTCCCGTAAACTTTGCGGAAGGCTTGCCTTTGGAGGGGTCCCATCAATCGTCCCAATTCCTTGAGGCTAGTGACATCTAGACCTTTAACCTTGACTTGATAAACCCTTTTGCCGTTTTGATTTTTCCCCATCATTTACCTAAAAAAGGGGTGGATTAAGACTCCAACATGAATGATGCAATGCGTATGCATGAAACGGAAAGAAAACAACACAAAGGGGTAATTCACACATACGAGACCGCAGAGATTCAATTTTAATGCTACGTTTTGGGCATGACGGCGCCTCAACGTAGCATTAAAAAGGTTACGTATTACTCCAAAGAAACCAAACACCACTAGCAAAACTATAAACTAGTGCTATTTACCAAAAATGCATGAGAACGAATGGCACGGAGCGTGTTCGCTCTTTGCCCCTATTTGGGAACCTAGGACAATATCTAGGGGTCCTTAATAACTACTCCCCAAATGTGAATGTATGTATACATGATTTTGATGATGTCAAAAGAAGAATCAAACAAGGCTCATTTTGCTTCAAGATTAATACAATATTTTTTCAACAAACAAAGCCTTGATTCAATATTTCTTCAAGATCAAGCCTTGCCTCAAAATGTAGAGATTTCAAGTCATCCAAGGCACATGTAATCGATTACCAATACATGTAATCGATTACCAAGGCACATGAAAGTGTGTAATCGATTACACATCATATGTAATCGATTACCAGAGACTCTGAACGTTGGGAATTCAAATTATAACTGTGTAATCGATTACACAAACATTGTAATCGATTACCAGTGGAAAGTTTTTAGAAAATCTGCCAACAGTCACATCTTTTCATTAGATTTGTGAATGGCCATCAAAGGCCTATAAATAGGTGACTTGGGCACGAATTTTATGCAGAGAGTTTTGCTTGGCAAAAATGTCTTATCCTCTCAAAAGACAATGAGAGAGATTCCAAAATAATTTCATTGTCAAATGCTCTCTCAAGAAATCCTTGATCAAACACTTGCAAAATCTATAAGGATTCTTACATGATCTTCATTGTAATATTCTTCTCTTGAAGAGAGAATTCTTCTTCCATTCTTCTTATTCAATGAGATTGGTTAAGAGACTGTGAGTCTCTTGTTGTAAAGGATTCCTGAACACAAGGGATGGGTTGTCCCTGTGTGGTTCAGACTTTGTAATGGATTTTACAAAGATAGTGGAAATCTCAAGTGGGTTGCTTGAGTACTGGATGTAGGCACGGGTTGTGGCCGAACCAGTATAAAACTGTGTTTGCATTCTCTCTTCCCTTATCTCATTTATGTTATTACAATCAATTTTGCCTTGCATGTTTATAGAACATTATTAAATTGATTGTTGTTGCTTCTTCTGCATTCTAAGCCTATCCCTCTTAAGATTATTGAGGCCACAAGGTCTAACAGATTTTTCCCCATCATTTACCTAAAAAAGGGGTGGATTAAGACTCCAACATGAATGATGCAATGCGTATGCATGAAACGGAAAGAAAACAACACAAAGGGGTAATTCACACATACGAGACCGCAGAGATTCAATTTTAATGCTACGTTTTGGGCATGACGGCGCCTCAACGTAGCATTAAAAAGGTTACGTATTACTCCAAAGAAACCAAACACCACTAGCAAAACTATAAACTAGTGCTATTTACCAAAAATGCATGAGAACGAATGGCACGGAGCGTGTTCGCTCTTTGCCCCTATTTGGGAACCTAGGACAATATCTAGGGGTCCTTAATAACTACTCCCCAACAATTCATAACTCACACGGCTGTTTTCTAGAGGTATCATCGCTCAAGATAATAATGTTGTGGCGGTATGGAATACCAGCGACAACACATTATAAAGAGAGAAAGCTCTAGACGAGGTTTCACTATTATCAAGCAAGTCGGAGACCTAGCATGATGATAGATTCACCTCCACTCCTTAAAATCCCATGAACCCGAGTGTAGGGCCCCTTTTTTACTCAAACCCGTGGGTGCTTAGAACGTAGTGTAAAGACTGCGAAATAGACAACAGTTTATTTACATTTTACACAATTCAACAAATGTACACACGAAGTTTCACAATTCCACAATTCCTAAAATAGGCCTAACTCACAAAAAGGTCCCCAGTGGAGTCGCCAACTGTCGCAACGTGCCCTTCGCGGGCGAGTGAGGGCGAGGCTCACGGGTGCGCTTTCCAAAGGAGGAAAGATGCGTGGAGTCGCCACCAACTTTTATTTGTGGAAAACGTCGGGAAAACCGAAGGAAACTGGTCAAAATGAAAATTCTAAGTTCGGGAGTTGTATTTATGCTTGAGGAAGGTATTAGCACCTCTCACGTTTGTCCCAAAGGACAACAGTCTATTTTTTAGAATTGTGGAAATTGTGTTACCTTAACTTTTATTTCTTTTTATTTTTTGAGGTCGACAAAAGCAGGGCTTTTGCTCCTACGTACCCTCCTTTGGAGAGGAAATCAGACCTACGTAGTTCTTTCTTATGCGTGAATCAAGTGGTTCTCTTTTACTTGAAAGGTGATCATTTTAAGGCGTTGGACCTTAAAAATGATCCATTTTACTTGGTAAGAAAATGGAATAATAAACTTTCAAAATCCTATTTTTGTGGACGAGCTTGACTAAGCGAATTGATTTTAGCCTTAGTTTCACCTTAGTTATTAGTCAATTCAATTAAGAATGAGAAATCCCAAAGAGAAAACGTCCGATTGATTTTTCGCTTTTATTTTACTAAAAGGTATTTTTTGATTTATTATATTATTATTTTACCTCTTTTTTTTTTTTATTTCCAACGTGGTTACGGCACGACCGAATGGTCGGAATTCATTTTAACCAAAATTAACGAATGATACAATTCAAACGATCGGTGGAAATTTATTTTATTTTTAGATTAAGCGAGAAATGACTTAAATAAATGGCTTAAGCACGTCAAAAGGGGGTATAAAAAGTAAATGAAAACGAGAATAAAAATACATGAAACAAAATGTGGACCACCACGGGTACATAGAGTGAATTGAAAAGCTTGGTTTGAGGTACTTACCCGTTGAATACTAAAGAAAACGAAGAACGAACGATGAATCTTTGAAGAACGATCGAGAATCTTCGCGTAATTACTCACGGAAACGTTACGGAAGTGCCTCGGCTCGGATTTTCTTCACGGAACTAATTTTCCTCAGCAAATTCGAAAGAGAGAGAAGTGCCTAAGGGGTTGAACCCTTTTCTTCTTCACTTCTTCCCCTATTTATAGCAAAATAGGGGAGAAGCTTGCCGCCCAGCTCGCCCAGGCGAGCAAGGTTGCTTCCTCCAGAAGCAACAACCTTCTGGAGGGCCCAAGTGGGCCTGGTTGCTATTTACACCCCCCTTGTTTACTAAATGCACCCCCCTTTCTATTTTTTTGTAATTCTTTTCCGTAACGTTACGAAACTTTACGAATTTCGTAACGATACCTATTTTCCTTCCGCAAGGTTACGAATCCTTACGGATTATGTATTTACTCTTTTTTAGCTTTCGAAGAAGTTACGGAAACTCACGGATTGCGCAAAAACACCTCTTTTCGATTTCCGCCACATTACGGAATTTCACGAATCACGCAAGCCTGCTTCCTTTCGATTTCTGAGACGTCTCGGGACTTCATTTATTGCACGTCATCAAGTAATAATCCCCGGACGAAATTAGGGTATGACAACGGGTTAAAATCAAAATAGAAATTTTTAATTAGGAAAAGTTTGTGATATCTTAATTCAACCCCCCCCCCCCCCTTCTTAAGATATCTGAGGCCACTTGTCCAACAAGTGGTATCAGAGCTTCATTCTTGTATAAAGTTTAGAAGCTTCAAGAATTATGGCCTCATCAAACTACTTGTTTCCCGAGGGAAATTCTATAAATAGACCTCCCATCTTTAATGGAGTGGGTTACCACTATTGGAAAACCCGCATGCAAATATTTATAGAGGCAATAGATTTAAATATTTGGGAAGCCATAGAACAAGGACCTTATGTTCCCTCTATAGTGGCCGGAAGTGCAACAATAGAAAAACCTAGAGCAGATTGGACTGAGGAAGAAAGAAGATTAGTACAATATAATTTAAAGGCCAAAAATATTATTACATCTGCCCTAGGAATAGATGAATACTTTAGGGTTTCAAATTGTAAAAGTGCTCAGGATATGTGGGATACCCTACAAGTAACACATGAAGGCACAACAGATGTTAAAAGATCTTGGATAAACACATTAACTCGTGAATATGAACTGTTTAGGATGAATGTAAATGAAAGTATACAAGACATGCAAAAGAGGTTCACACACATAGTTAATCATCTTGCATCTCTAGGAAAAACTTTTCCAAATGAAGATCTAGTAAATAAAGTTTTAAGATGTCTTAATAGAGAATGGCAACCAAAGGTAACAGCCATCACAGAATCTCAAGATTTGTCTAGTTTGTCTCTTGCTACATTATTTGGAAAATTGCAGGAGCATGAAATGGAATTATTGAGATTAAATCAACATGAAGAAACTGATAAGAAGAAGAAGGGAATCACTCTTAAAGCCTCATCTGCAATCCAAGAAGACAGTGATAAAGAAGATTCAGTTGACTTGAATAATGATGAAGATATTAGTCTTTTTGTAAAAAGGTTCAACAAGTTCCTGAGAGTCAGAGGAAATCAAAAGAGACCAAATTTTAAACCTAAAAGAAGGATAGAAGATTCATCCTCTACTCTAAAATGCTTTGAATGTAAGCAACCTGGACATCTGAGAGTTGATTTCCCAATCTTCAAGAAAAGAATGGAGAAATCTGAAAAGAAAAATTTCAGTGAAAAGAAGATGAGGAAGGCCAACATCACGTGGGATGACAATGATATGGAATCATCTGAGGATTCAGAGAATGAAGAGATAAATCTATGTCTAATGGCAAAAAGTTATGAAAGCGATGAAGAGGTAACATCTTCAAATAACAACTTATCCATTTCTTTTGATGAATTACAAGATGCATTTGTTGATTTGCATAAAGAATCAATTAAACTTGAAAAGTTAGATTCATCCTCTATGAAAACAATTTCAAATTTGGAAAATCAAATTTCAAAATTAAATAAAGAATTAGATCATCTTAAAACTGAAGTTTCAAATTCCAAATCAAATGATACAATTCATGTCTCTACTATTCTTGATGAAAAAGTTATATTTGATTCATGTAAATGTTGTAGCAAGTATGTAAAAGAAATTAAAGATTTAAAAAATTCACTTGCTAAATTTTCTATTGGCAAAAATAACTTGGATGTCATATTAGGAAATCAAAGATGTATTTTTGATAAAGCAGGACTTGGATACAAGCCAGAAAAACAACAAAAATTTTACAAAAATTTCTTTTCTTCTTCACAAAAATATAATTCCCCTTTCATTACTTGTTTTTATTGTGGAAGAAAAGGGAATGGCACATCTACATGCTATTTTAGAAGGAATTGTAACAATATTAAAATGATTTGGGTCCCAAAAGGATCCGTTATTCATACTAACACTATAGGACCCAATAAAGTTTGGGTACCTAAGTCACAACCTTGATTTTGTAGGAACCCTTGAGGAAAAAGTGGTACATAGATAGCGGATGCTCAAAACATATGACGGGAGACGCATCAAAATTCACACATATCTCTCCAAAGAAAAGCGGACATGTAACTTATGGTGACAACAACAAAGGTAGAATTCTTGGAGTTGGAAAAATAGGTACAAATTCTTCAACCTCCATTGAAAATGTTCTACTTGTTGAAGGTCTTAAACATAGTCTGCTTAGTGTGAGTCAATTATGTGACAAAGGCTATCTGGTATCATTTGATTCTCAAAAGTGTGTCATTGAACATGAACATGATACAAATATAAAGCATATAGGGTTTAGAGTCAACAATGTTTACATGATAGACTTAAGTCAAAAACTAGATAATAATCAATGTTTTCTTAGTAAAGATGATGATCCATGGTTGTGGCATAAATGGATTGCACATATAAACATGGAACACTTAAATAGATTAATATCAAAAGATTTAGTTGTTGGTTTGCCAAAAATAAGATTTGAAAAAGATAGGCTATGTGATGCATGTCAAAAGGGAAAACAAACTAGAGTTTCTTTCAAATCTAAAAACATAGTTTCATCTACGCAACCTTTACAGTTACTACATATGGATTTGTTTGGTCCTTCCAGAATCATGAGTTTTTGAGGAAGTTACTATGCTCTTGTTATAGTTGATGATTATTCTAGATACACATGGACTCTTTTTATCACTCATAAGAATGATGCATTTCAAGCATTTAGAAAACTTGCAAAAATCATTCAAAATAAGAAAAATCTCAAGATTATATCTATTAGGAGTGATCATGGGGGTGAGTTTGAAAATAAAGAATTTGAATCATTTTGTGATAAGCATGGGATTGAGCATAACTTTTCTGCACCAAGAACCCCTCAACAAAATGGTGTTGTTGAAAGGAAAAATAGATCTTTGGAAGAGATTGCTAGAACTTTATTGAATGATACTCCTCTTCCAAAATTCTTTTGGGCTTGTCGCAACCTACCCTTCGGCGGGAAGGCGACGCGTGACTCGCGAGATGCGTGTTCCACGAAAGGAATACACGCGGAGTCGCCACCAACGTTTATTTAAGGAAAACGTCGGAAAAACCGGAAAAGACACGATCTACGAACTTTTAAGTGAAAAGGTTTGGGAGTTGTATTTACGCACGGGGAAGGTATTAGCACCCCACACATCCGTCCCAAGGGACGGCAGCCTTTAATCGAATGTGCAAACATGACCTTCAACACCTTCGCGAAATTCCTCACGGAAAACGTTATGGAAACGTTTCGGAAGCGCCTCGGCTTAGATTTTCTTCATGGAAACAATTTTTCCAAGCAAATTTGAAAGAGAGAGAAGTGCCTAAGGGGCTGAACCCTTTTCCTTCTCACTTCCTCCCCTATTTATAGCAAAAATAGGGGAGATGCTTGCCGCCCAGCTGGCCCAGGCGAGCAGGGTTGCTTCCTCCAGAAGCAACAGCCTTCTGGAGGAATATTCTGGAGGGCCCAAGTGGGTCTGGTTGCTATTTGCACCCCCATTTTTACTAAGTACACCCCCTGCCTTTTTTTTTGGTGATTCTTTTTTCGTAAAGTTACGGAAACTTACGAATTTCGTAACGATACTTGTTTTCTTTCCGTAATGTTACAGAACCTTGTGGATTACATAATCATCCCCTTTTTGACTTACGGAACGTTACGGAACCTCACTTATTTGTGCAACGATGCTTCCATTTGATTTCCGGTGTGTCACGGAACCTTACGGATTGTGCATCAATATTTTCTTTTGTTTTTCGGCATGTCCCGGAATTTCACAAATTGCCTAATGATGGGTGCCAAGCACCTCACAAGGACCAAAGGAAAGTCGCATGTCATCAAGCAAAGGTCCCCGGACGAAATTAGGGTATGACAGTTGCCCCTCTTTACTTGTCTTTTATTGGAAATAAAAGGAAAGTAAAGATAAGACACTAATTTCGTTCCTCTCGGTTGAAGAGAGTCGCGGGTGACCATAAAATTTCCACATGCAAATGACTTGTTGTTCCCGAGGGAACAAAAGGTGCAGAAGACTATGTCAGTCTCGACATGCTATCAAGCGTTCTGTCTTACAGATAGCAAAAGAATGTTTATACGGATAACCACTCGGGTATTTCCGCCCGTCAGCATGACTCAAAAGTCAGTATGACAGATCTTGTAAGTGCGGAATATGATGCAAATCTCCGCGTGTCAACGGGCTTGTCAGCCGCGATTGACGAAGGGTGCAGAATGACCACATTGGCCTCTGCTTGTCATCGGGCCCGCCGCCTCTGGATGACAAAAGGGTGCGGATAACCGTAAGGTGTCTCCGCGTGTCATCGGGCCCGCCGCCTCTGGATGACAAAAGGGTGCAGAATGACCAAATTTTGTCTCTGCGTGCCATCGGACGCGACTGTGTCTGAACGGCAAAAGGGTGCGGAATGACCAAATTTTGTCTCCGCGTGTCATCGGGCCCGCCGCCTCTGGATGACAAAAGGGTGCAGAATGACCAAATTTTGTCTCTGCGTGCCATCGGACAAGACTGTGTCTGAATGGCAAAGGGGTGCGGAATGACCAAATTTTGTCTCCGCGTGTCATCGGGCCCGCCGCCTCTGGATGACAAAAGGGTGCAGAATGACCAAATTTTGTCTCTGCGTGCCATCGGACACGACTGTGTCTGAATGGCAAAGGGGTGCGGAATGACCAAATTTTGTCTCCGCGTGTCATCGGGCCCGCCGCCTCTGGATGACAAAAGGGTGCATGTCACATGACCTCAGGGTCAGTATGACAAAGATTATGGGGCGGCCGACAAAAGCAAGGCTCTTGCTCCTACGTATCCTCCAATGAGGAACTCAGACCTACGTAGTTCTAGATAACTTGTGAGACTTGAAAAAGTCTCCACCGAAAGATGCTGACATCTCCGGAAAGGGCGCAAATGACCACATTGGCCTCTGCTCATCAATCACACTTGGGGTCACTGAATGACGAGGTGCGGACAACTGTAAGGTGTCTCCGCGGGCTACCAGTTCTTGGGTCATGGTAACAGAAAGCGGTGCGGTCGACAAAAGCGAGGCTTTTGCTCCTACGTATCCTCCAATGAGGAACTCAGACCTACGTAGTTCTGGATAACTTGTGAGACTTGAAAAAGTCTCGGTGTTTTCTCCACTAAAATGCAAACATGCTTTAGCAAAGAGACAAATATTCCAACCGATTAGAGCAGCATACGCTTTTTTGAGTGACAAACAATGCGTCTACCAGGGAAGGAGAGTCTGCTGATGAAATCCCCCATAACCATAAATGAGATTTTGGATGTTAGCATTTCGTTTCTAAATGACCATTTAGAGGAAACACTAGGTTCGACAAAAATAGAAGAAATCCACTCAAAGTGTATCAATCTCGCACAGGTAAGTGTTTTATCCTAATTCCGAACCATAGATATGTCATGACTTGATTTTGCAAATTATTTCCTATCAAATCAAAAATTACATGTGTGATCATGGATCAATAGGACTTCCCTTGGGAATGGGTTCTTTTGATGGGTTTTTCGGCTTTTGTGTGTTTTTGGCTTTTGATTTTTTGTTGGCTTTTTCCTTTTCTGTTTTTGTTTAGTGCGAGGCGAAAAAGTCGCTAGCGCACAAGATTTTGGTTGGCAATTAAAGGGAGAAGACCATTTTAGGTCGTGGTTTCCTTTCCTTCTTTTTGTTCATTTGGTGACAATTCTGTATTGTTCAGATATTGTCCAGTCCAAAGACCTCTCTGCACATTTCTTCTGGTTTCTTTGACCAAGAGCTTTCTTCTTTTTTACTTTCTCCCATTCTTTTTTCTTTGACTTGGAATTTCCTTTCCTTTCTTTTCGCTTTCTCCCACTCTTTGATTGGGAATTTCCTTGCTTCCTTTTTTCCTTTGATTGGAAATTTTCCTTCTCTCTTTTTTTTTTTTGCTTTCTCTTTGATTGGAAATTTTCCTTCACTTTTTCTTTGATTGGAAATTTTCCTTCTCTCTTTTTTTGCTTCCGAGGGTAAGGATTGACATTCTCACCCTGGGTCAAGGTTTATGGTGAGTCAGGATTTTGGCTCAAGACTTGTAGAATGGCTAGGCATGATACATGTCAGGGTTTGGTTTGGTTCAAGGACAAAAAGGGATGCCCCACATTATTTCCATGACACAAATGCAAAAATGATGATTTGGAAACTTTATGCAAAACTGGTCATGCATGCACCTATGTGGACACTCAAGTGTCAAATTTTTATGGTCATGTGATGCTATGGCTCAGGATTCATTTCCTCTATTTTTAGTCAACCCAACGTTTCCAAAACATGTTCTTTTATCAACTTGTGCATTCATTCGAGTCCATTTTGGACGTCTGGGAAAATTTTCACAGCATTCACCCTTCAGGTGTATACACATTTTTTCCAATCCCTAAAAAAACTAGTTATGATCAGTGAATTTTTTCAAAGAAAAGTTGGAAGTTATCTCTTTCAAAAGCATGTTGGTTTTTTAGCTACATAACTTATTTTCTATTTTTTGTCTTTTTCCTTTTTATCATTTGTTTATTTCTTTTTCTTGTTTGTTTTTTTTTTTGTTTTTTTTCCTTTTTTTTCATGAGGTATTTTGCTACCTAAACATGTGTATATTTTTTTGAGGTATTTTTGCTATATACATGCATATCCAAGGTATCTTGCTACCTAAACATACATATATATATATATATATATTGTGAGGTGGTTGTTTGCTACCTAAATTACATACATGCATATCTAAGGTATTTTTCACTACCTAAACACGCATACATATATTTTGTGAGGTATGACTACCTTCCGAGCTTGTGCTCGTTTTATTTAAATTCTTAGGATCATGAGCAACTAGGTGTGTCCCAATATGACTTGAGAAAAAAAAGGTGATCAAATAGCAAGCAGAAATTTAAAAGTTACCAGGTTGCCTCCTAGTAGCGCTTCTTTAACGTCTTGAGCTGGACGCCTTATGACTTGTCGGTCACTGACCTAGTACTTTGCTTACCTTTGGCTTTGGACTTGGTCGCCTATTGGTCGGCCATGGGTCGTAAGCAACGCTCTAACCTTTTTGTGGATGAGCTGAGGTGAACTCTAGAGGTGATGGCGGCGCGTCTGTTGCCCGCTGCTGGCCATCCCCAGGTTGCTGCGGTGTTTCGCCCTGCGCCTGCCTGGGGGCGCAGTACTTCTTGATGAAAGCTCGATTGGTAGGGGGGTCTGATGACTTTGCTGGGGGCGACTGACACTCCCTAGAACTGACAGAGACCCATATTTAGAGCTGGCAACTCCAAGACCCTGTTGGCCTTCTTCGGGTCCACTAGGTGTCTTGCGGGCACAATCCCTGCAAACAATAGATGACATCAGAAATCAGTTGGGGGAGGTGCATACTTACCTATGCCACGATGACATGAACTTGCTGGGGGGAACGGGCGCCCTGTAGGGTTGACAGAGGCCCGTAACCAGAGCTGGAAACCCCAGGGCCCTGTTGGACTTCTTTAGGTCCACTGGGTGTCTTTGTGGGTGCGATCCCTGCAAACAATAGATGGTATCAGAAATCAGTTGAACCATATGCATACTTACCCATGTCGGGACGACACAGACCAACTGATACTTTTGCAGGGGGAGATTGGCATTGCGGTCGCTGGGCAGAATGTTGCTAAGCAGCAATGTCATCTATATCTGTGTAAGAGTGGTCATGTTGGTGCGCATGATCCGCACTCGTCTCTTTGCAGTGGCACGGGTGAAATCTTGCCCCGGTATGCATTGTAGTTGTGTGATAGCCTCCCTCTCTGGTTGTGCTCGCACAGTTGGCCCTCCTCCAATATCAGGGGGTGGCCCAGGAACCGTTAAAAGGAAACTACTGGTCCCTTAACCGGGAGTGCAAGTCTCAGTTAAGCATTTTAAGGACAGAGGACCTTAAATTCTCTTAAGGTGCGGATGTGGAGCACACTGAAAATGAGGACACGTAGCCCTCTAAAGGTGAGGGCGTGCAGCCCTCTCAAGGCGAGGATGTGTAGTTCTCTTCAAGGTGAGGGCGTGCATCCCTCTGTTGGCGAGGACATGTAGTCCTCTTCAAGGTGAGGGCGTGCAGCCCTCTGTTGGCGAGGACGTGTAGTCCTCTCAAGGTGAGGGCGTGCAGCCCTTTGTTGGCGAGGATGTGTAGTCCTCTAAAGGTGAGGGCGTGTAGCCCTCTGTTGGCGAGGACGTGTAGTCCTCTAAAGGTGAGGGCGTGTAGCCCTACGAAGGCGAGGGCGCATAGCCCTCTGAAGGTGAGGACATGTAGTCCTCGGAAGGTGAGGGCATGTAGCCCTACGAAGGCGAGGGCGCGTAGCCCTCTGAAGGTGAGGACATGTAGTCCTCGGAAGGTGAGGGCGTGTAGCCCTACGAAGGCGAGGGCGCAAAGCCCTCTGAAGGTGAGGACATGTAGTCCTCTGAAGATGAGGACGTATAGTCCTCGGAGCCGAGGGCGTGTAGCCCTCTAAAGGTGAGGACATGTAGTCCTCTGAAGGTGAGGGCCTGTAGCCCTACGAAGGTGAGGACGTGTGGTCCTCTGATGGCGAGGGCGTGTAGCCCTCTGAAGGTGAGGACGTGTGGTCCTCTAAAGGTGAGGGCGTGTAGCCCTAAGAAGGTGAGGACATGCAGTCCTCTGATGGCGAGGGTGTGTAGCCCTCTGAAGGTGAGGACTTGTGGTCCTCTAAAGGTGAGGGCGTGTAGCCCTACGAAGGTGAGGACATGCAGTCCTCTGATGGCGAGGGCGTGTAGCCCTCTGAAGGTGAGGACGTGTGGTCCTCTAAAGGTGAGGGCGTGTAGCCCTACGAAGGTGAGGACATGCAGTCCTCTGATGGCGAGGGCGTGTAGCCCTCTAAAGGTGAGGGCGTGCAGCCCTCTGTTGGCAAGGACGTGTAGTCCTCTTCAATGTGAGGGCGTGCAGCCCTCTGTTGGCGAGGACGTGTAGTCCTCTCAAGGTGAGGGCGTACAGCCCTCTGTTGGCGAGGACGTGTAGTCCTCTCAAGGTGAGGGCGTGCAGCCCTCTTTTGGCGAGGACGTGTAGTCCTCTAAAGGTGAGGGCGTGTAGCCCTACGAAGGTGAGGACATGCAGTCCTCTGATGGCGAGGGCGTGTAGCCCTCTGAAGGTGAGGACATGCAGTCCTCTGATGGCGAGGGCGTGTAGCCCTCTGAAGGTGAGGACATGCAGTCCTCTGATGGCGAGGGCGTGTAGCCCTCTGAAGGTGAGGACATGTAGTCCTCTGATGGCCAGGGCGTGTAGCCCTCTGAAGGTGAGGACATGCAGTCCTCTGATGGCGAGGGCGTGTAGCCCTCTGAAGGTGAGGACATGTAGTCCTCTGATGGCGAGGACGTGTAGTCCTCTCAAGGTGAAGGCGTGCAGCCCTCTGTTGGGCGAGGACGTGTAGTTCCTCTCAAGGTGAGGGCGTGCAGCCCTCTGTTGGCGGGGACGTGTAGTCCTCTAAAGGTGAGGGCGTGTAGCCCTACGAAGGTGAGGAATTGTAGTCCTCTCAAGGCGAGGACGTGTAGTCCTCTAAAGGTGATAGGTACAAGTACCCAAGGGTCCACCCTTATGAGAAAGCAAGAGATTGACTCATCGAGAGGGCCGGTCATCCCAAATCCACAAGATTTGGACATTAGATGTAGGAAATCTATGCAGTTAACATGATTTTTAGGGATGCAGATGCATGCAACCTTTGTCGTGAAATTTGGTAAATGCAGACTTCATATGAAACAATGCAATGTAATGGAAAGTTGTACAATGTTCATGACATTCTTTCCCTATTTTGTGATTTTGATTTTGATTTGATTTTTTTTTTTTTTTGGAAAACACAAATTGACTGTCCTTTTGAAAGAGGTGATAGTCCATGCAACCTTATCCTATCTTTTGCAAATCTCTCCGAGAACTCCCTCAGAGTGTGTGTTTTGTTTGATTTAGTCATTTGACCATTTTGGAGTGACGGCAATGGAGTCGTTTGATGTTTAATCAATCCATTGAAATCCTAGGGTTTGTCCCTTTTTTTTTTTTGTTAAAAACATCAATGGGTGAGAACTTTTGATCGGCCCCTATGTTCACTTGAGGCTCATGCACGGTGCCCCTCATTGCCCCAGTGTAAGGCTTTGAGGTACCAATCGTTGTCTTTCGTCATGACCTTGTAGGAGGGAACCTATTGGGTGAGAACTTCTAATCTGCCCCTAGGTTCACTTGAGGTTTATGCATGGTGCCTTTCATTGCCCCAGTGTAGGGCTATGAGGTAACCATCGTTGTCTTGTTTTCATAGCCTCATAGTGAGGAAGAATGAAAGAGGCAGTTGATTCTTGCAAAAAGAATTTTTCCAAGGACGAGAAATAGTTGAAGGATTTTTTGATGGATTAAGTCAAATGACTCCTATGTAGAAGCAAGATGTTTTGATGTTTTGATGATGCCAAAGGATCAAGTGCTTCCAAGTTTTATTCAAGACAAGAATCCAAGAAAATCAAGATATATGATCAAGTTGATCTCTAGAATCTTTAGGAAGAAGTCTCCAAATTGAAAAACGAGAGGTTTGACCAAAGAATTCTATCATTTCAAATTGAGATTTGCTCTCTGGTAATTGATTACCAGCAGCTGAAAATGTTTATAACAGTCACTAGAAATTTGAACTCAAAATTTATAATGTGTAATCGATTACACATGGATGGTAATTGATTACCAGCAGTTTTTTTTTTTTTGAAAATTTTAAAATCTGTAATCGTTTGCACAAGTTTTGTAATCGATTACCAGAGGGGATTTTCAGAAAATAATTTCCAAGAGTCACATCTATTCAAATTTTTTATGAATGGCCATTAAAAAGAGTTTTCATTGCCCAAAAGTTTTATCCTCTCAAAAGATTAAGAGAGTTTTTCTGAACTGAAATGTCTTATCCTCAAAAAGATTCCTTGGTCAACCACTTGCATATTCAATAAGGAATTTTGATTGATTTTCATTGTACAATCTATCTTTTTTTAAGAGAGATTTCTTCTTCTTATTTCTGAAAAGGGATTAAGAGATCGTGGGTCTCTTGTTGTAGAGGATTCCTGAACACAAAGGAAGGGTTGTCCATGTGTGGTTCAGACTTTGTAAAAGGAGTTTTACAAAGAGAGTGGAAAATCTCAACTGGGTTGCTTGAGGACTAGACGTAGGCGCGGGAAGTGGCCGAACCAGTATAAATCAAGTTTGTGTTCCTCTCTTCCTTTAAACTTCTTTTATTTATTGTTATTTATCTTTTGCTTTTGAGTAATTCATGTTAAGGGTGCATTGTTAATCCAAAAAGAAAGAGTGATAGTTCAATTGGGGAATAGTCTTTGCATCTTAATTCAACCCCCCTTCTTCTTAAGGTAACTAAGGCCATTTGTCCAACATCCTATTCTTGATAACTCACTTCTCTCTAAAAAGACAAAATAAGGTCGCATGAACGTCTATATTTTTACTTGAAAACACAGCCAATCAAATGCCTTTTTATTTTTTATTTTGAAACTTATTTTTTATTTTGAAACTTATTTGTTTTGAACTTTGCTTGTTGTTTTACAGCACCCCCACCAATGTGCAAGATGAGTAATCTCTGATTGAACGGTCTTGGAAGTCAACACTCAGGAGCGCAGGTTGCTTGAGCAAACAGACCAATGGCTTACACTCACATTCCGGTGGAAGTTGAATAAGCAAAGATGTGTTTTTGAGAGGATGAGAGAGACAAGGATGTCCATTTTATCCATATCATTTAGCATTGTAACTGTGGTTTATAATAATGGCATAAACTTGAAAATCCTGATGAGTCATAACAACAGCTTCCAGAATTGCCCCATGTATGGTGTTGCTTGTCAATGTTAGGATTCAACAAGCGATTCTCCTCAAATTTCAGCCAGCCCGTATCAATTAGACTTCACACTTTATGCTTCGGGGTCATACAATGCTCAATGGAATGCCCCGGGGCTCCTCCATGATAAGCACACGTTGCGTTCGAGTCGTATCCTTAGAAAAATGGAGGTTGAGGAACCTTGGTTGGGGTTATGGCTACCATTGAATTATCGAGTGGATATGGGATCAAGTTTAGCATATGACAACGAAATTTGGGGTGAACCCTACAGGCTTTTTGCTGCAAAATTCCTTTTTGTTGGTGTTTTTTGGTTTGTGCTAAAGGTGGTCTTCGTCATTGGAAGTGCGGTAGACAGGCTTTGTGGTTGATTTAGGGATGACCTTTGTGGATAACTGGGTGGTGGGTAAGGAGGTTTGTTATTGGCTGAGTAATGACATTGTTGGGTTGGTGGGAAACTTGGCCGTACAGGAATGGCAGTCACAGCATGGGTTTCTCCCTCATCCTCACCCTCTTTATTTGCCCCAGTTTTCTCATTCGTCCAAGCAGGATGATTAAATTTGCCTCTTTTCAGATCCACTTCGATCTTTTTGCTAGCGAAGACCAAATATGTAAAACTTGAAGGTGTGTAACCCACCATTTTTTCATAGTAGAACACCGGTCACGTGTCTACTATCATTGTGATAATCTCTTTCTCTGTTTTTAGGGGTGCTACTTGAGTTGCCAAGTCTCTCCATCTTTGGGCGTATTCTTTGAAAGATTCGTGCCCCCTTTCTGCACACTTTTTGTAGTTGCATCCTATCCGGAGCCATATCAGAATTGTACTGACACTGCCTAACGAAGGCAACCATTAGGTCCTTCCAAGAATGGACTTAGGAAGGTTCCTAAGTTAGTATACCAGGTGACAATTATCCTAGTAAAACTTTCTTAGGAAAAATATATCAACAGTTTCTCATCTTTTGCGTATGCCCCCATCTTCCGACAATACATCTTTAAATGGTTCTTGGAGCAAGTAGTCCCTTTGAACTTGTCAAAGTCCGGCACCTTGAACTTGGGAATGACCATGTTTGGGTATTAGGAACAACTTTTCTAGGTTAGCAAAGGCATAATCTTCGCCTCCTTCAATGGCCTTGAGCCTTTCCTTTAGATGATCCGCCTTTCCCTTTTCGGCCATACCAGGAGGGGCTCTTCCCACCGCAAAATGCAATGGTTGTGGTTGTGGGCGAAACTGAGGGCCCTCCAAAGTGTTTTCAAAGGGTATACCACCAACTGCTTGCCCTTCAGTGGCATATCCGAGCCAAGGCTCAAAGTCGGCTAGATTGTGGTGGGGAATTTCATGTGTCTCTTCCACGGTTTAAGAGATATGTGCCTGATCAGATTGAGGTTATTGGTTCTCAATGAGTATCGGAGTGGAGTTATTGAGATTTTCATTTAGAGTGTATGCCACATTGGGTGGTGTATTGTTGGGAGGCAAGCCATATGACGGGAAGGCGTGCTCGTTTTGAATTTGCACATCATGGGGTCGTCCGTACTTCCCAAATCTTTGCCTACCATATTTGAGGTTGGATGATTCATTTGCTTGAGGCCAGATGGGAGCATCGGGTTCACCTTAGCGACAGCGCTAGTAGCGGCAACTATAACCACATTGGCTTCCATTATCTTTTTCATGCTCATCATGGCCTCCATCATTGTGGCCATTTGCTCTTTCATGGCCTTCATGTCGGCCTTCATCTTCTCTTGCACCTCCTCTGCTTCACCCATTACTCTAGCTCTAGCACGAGTTCGGTAAAGGCACCGTAAAGCGTGTCCTTTTCTTTTTGATAACAATGATTAAGTTCATTTTATTTTATTTTATTTTATTTTTCAAGGAAAGAATGCAATGAGCAATGCAACCAATGAAAAACATGGATGTATGCGAATGATGTACAGTTGAAGTATTGCGAATTTTTACGCAGGACATGGGGTTGAATCAATTTAGATTTTCAACATGGTCCATGACATCTTTGTCAAGGTGAAACTGGAAGTAACAAGGACATCAACAATCCTAAATATGTTTGGCAGTAGACGAAGCAGTGATGTGACTCGATTCATCTTTTGCCCCAATTTTGCAAGACGGTTACTTCCATATTTCAACTTGACTTGATGAACCTTTTTGTAAAAGCATGAGCTTGGTTCAACCCTATAATCCAAGGAATGGCAATTCTGATCGCCAATACTTCAACAACATCTCATAGGGATGAATGACTCGGGCATACTTTAAGCTTATGCACAGAAAATGTAATTATGAAATTGAGATGCCCGAAGAAACACCATTTCCTAGTTAACCACGCATTAGGTACCATGTTCAATTATTTTGTTTTGTTGTTGTGTTTTTTTTTTTTTAGAAATGGGTTTATGATCCCAACATGGTTGGCTCATGGTGCCTAACACATGCAACTAAGAATGTAGTGTGAAGTTTCACGCTTCCCCTTTTTTGTTTTTGTTTTGTAGAGGAAAACGCAAGGATGAGCAAACATGAAAACAAATGGTATGCAATTTTGCAGATCAAAAAGTTTGTTGAACGCATATGCATGATGATGCCATGACTCATGCAAAATGTGAGGCTGGAATATGATAATGGACAAATGCAGGAACGATATGTTCATTATGATGTTATGAAGAGATGCTTATGCGATGCATGATATGAACGCATTTTACGGACACGAGAGCCCGGAAAATTATCTCTTCTTTCTTGCGCATTTGGGGGCGCAATGCCCCATGTGTACAATTAAGAAGGTGATATGGACCTTCCGGCTTCCCGTGACAAAGGACGAGACCAACATACAATGCATGCTAGAGATAAAATGCGGGAGTGACTTGATTCGCACTGATTTTTGGAGTTAAAACGTGGGATAAACTCATTTTATTCAAAAAGTTATAACTAGTCAAGATCTGAGCGACAATACAAACTTCCTAGCGGTTTCTAATCATATGGTCCATTAAGTCTATCATATGCTGACAATAGCTGAGAAGTCCGTGGATCTCCTTGGGGGCGGAGTAGGTGTCCGCCACTGCTTTGGCCTTGGCTAGCAATCGGGGAAGTTCTTGACTCCTGTTCAAAGTAAGAGCAAATCGGTCTATCCACATTGTTGCCTCTTGGTGCAATGAATCAATTACCCTTTCCCTTGCTTCCCTTTCTGCTGATATCTTGGCGTACTCATCCTCTAGCCTTTGCTCGTGAGTCGCCGCTAGATTTAGCTTCTCTTTGCACTCATCGATGATGGCCCACATATTCCCTTCAGTCTCACTTTAACTGTTGGGACAAATTTCTTTTCGACCTAAGGCAAGCCTTTAGCTCGTCCTTCCAGATCATGCCTTTGACCCGTGATGATTCCTTTCACCTCTTCGAAGTTTGAGCTCACTATTGCTGCCCTATAAAGCCCCTCAAAACTTTGCTTTGGTCGTGTTCTTCCTTTCAGGCCTTCTTGGTTTCTCGTTCAAAGGCTTCAGCGGTGGCCATATTGACGTCCCTTAGTTCATCATACTCTTTTCAGACTTTGATGGCTATGGACTTGAACTTCTATTCGACTACCCGGGCTCTTTCAAGCTCTGCCTTTAGGGCTTGTACCTCATCACTTTCTTCCGAAGCTTTAACCTCATCGTCTCTCACAGTCTTTAGATTTGGGAGCCAATCCAATCCTTGTGTCCGGACTCTCAGCCACTTATGATAGCCGCCGATGATCCCATTACTGCTTCCCCTAAGCTCTCTGTCCTTTCTTCACACCGCATCACATGCCTTGCGAACTCCTTTGCATTGGGGTCACTGAAACCCCGTGTAATGAAAGGCGTGATGCTTTCGTCTAATGGCGCTCCTCTCATGGGGTAGCCAAGCTGTCTTATGGCGAGGACAGGATTATAATTTATACAACCCCTTGTTCCCATTAAGGGAACATTTGGAAATCCTTCGCATGAAGATAGAATCCTGATTCTTCCTCCCTTCTAGCGAGGGAACCAATTAACAGACGCCCCTCTATGCTAGCCAAGAGTTGGTCCCAATTCGTCTTTCTTTTTTCGACGCACGAGCGGTGACCTTGTAGCGGATAGACGGGCCTACCTTCTTGGAGAAAAAGGTGCAAAACCAGCCACACATAGAGAGCCGGTGTACAACAAACAATTCTTGCGCCGCTCTTTTCACATCTCTGGTCGAACGTGTCATGCATGGCCAAAATGGCGACGACCGGGCTTTCCTTGCCATGATGAAAGGCGAGGAAAGCGTCAATCGCTGCTAGGTCCACTAACCCTTCCATATTTGGAAAGAGGACACCTCCAAAGATCAAAAGCGCCAAGATGTCAATAAAAGAAGCCCATTCGCCTTGATTTTGCCAAGGCCTTTGCCCTTTCCTCCAAACACTTCCTTGTTACTCCGACTACTCCATTTCTATTTTGCTTTACACGGTCCAACTCTTGTGCTGAGATTTTCACTACATTGGCAACTCTTGTCGTGGAGGGATAGAACCCAGAGAAAAGATATGGCTTCCTTCCTCCCAGTGGGCATCCCAGGATTTCTTCAAACTCTTTCACAGTCGGCACTAGCTGGAAGTCCTCAAATGTGAAGCACCTTAGGGGCTGGTCATAATACTGGGAAAGGGATGTGTCGCAACCTACCCTTCGGCGGGAGGGCGACGCGAGACTCGCGGGATGCGTGTTCCACGAAAGGAATACGCGCGGAGTCGCCACCAACGTTTATTTGATGAAAACGTCGGAAAAACCAGAAAAGACGTGATCTACGAATTTTTTAAGTGAAAGGTTCGGGAGTTGTATTTACGCACGGGGAAGGTATTAGCACCCCACACGTCCGTCCCAAGGGACGACAGCCTTTAATCGAATGTGCAAACGTGACTTTGATTTTTACGTTCCCTTTTATGTCCTTATATCCTTTTTATATTTTTCCTTTTTTGTGGTCGACAAGGGTGTTTCCCTTTGCTCCTACGTATTCCTCAATTTGAGATGAGAAAATCAGACCTACGTAGTTCTTTCGGAACAAAGTGTTTGGTTAAGTTGTTTTTGTCTTTTTGCAAAATATGTTTTTATTGAACAAAAGGTCATTTAAGGTGTTGAACCATTAAACGGTCTTTTGATTTTGAAAGGGGAGAAACGTTAAGGCGTTGGACCATTAACGATCTCTTGTTTTTGAAAGGAGAGAAACGTTAAGGCATTGGACCATTAACGATCTCTTGGGGTGGTCGACAAAAGCGGGGATTTTGCTCCTACGTATCCTCAATGAGGAACTCAGACCTACGTAGTTCTTTCTTATCAAGTGATTCTCTTTTTGCTTAAGAGGTGATCATTTTAAGGCGTTGGACCTTAAAAATGACCCATTTTACTTAGTGAGAAATTGAAATGACAAACTTCAAAAGCCTATTTTTGTGGACGAGCTTGACTAGGCGAGTTGATTTTAGCCTTAGTTTCACTTTAGTTATTAATCAATTCGATTAAGAATGAGAAATCCCAAAGAGAAAACGTCCGATTGATTTTCCGCTTTATTTGGCTAAAAGATTTTTTTTATTATTATATTATTTTTTACCTCTTTTTGATTTCCAACGTGGTTACGGCACGACCGAACGGTCGGAATTTATTTTAACCGAAGTTAACGGATAATACAATTCAAACGTTCGGTGGAAATTTATTTTATTTTTAAGTTAAGCGAGAAATGACTTAAGTAAAATGGCTTAAGCACGTCAAGAGGGGGTATAAAAAGTAAACAAAACGAGAATAAAAATGCACGAAACACAATGTGGACCACTACGGGTACATAGAATGAATCGAAAAGCTTGGTTCGAGGTACTTACCCGTTGAAGATCGAAGAACGATGAAGAACGAATGAAGAACGTCGAAAAATGGTCGAAACCTTTGCGAAATTCTTCACGGAAAACATTACGGAAGCGATTCGGAAGCGCCTCGGCTTAGATTTTCTTCACGGAAACAATTTTTCCAAGCAAATTCGAAAGAGAGAGAAGTGCCAAAGGGGCTGAACCCTTTTCTTCTTCACTTCTTCCCCTATTTATAGCAAAATAAGGGAGGTGGTTGCCGCCCAGCTCGCCCAGGCGAACTCAGCTCGCCCAGGCGAGCCAGGTTGCTTCCTCCAAAAGCAACAGCCTTCTGGAGGAATATTCTGGAGGGCCCAAGTTGGCCTGGGTGCTATTTGCACCCCCATTTTTACTAAGTACACCCCCTCTGCTGTTTTTTGGTGATTCTTTTTTCGTAAAGTTACGGAAACTTACGAATTTCGTAATGATACTTGTTTTCTTTCCGTAATGTTACGGAACCTTGCGGATTACATAATCATCCCCCTTTTGACTTACGGAATGTTACGGAACCTCACTTAATTATGCAACGATGCTTCCATTTGATTTCCGGTGTGTCACGGAAACTTACGGATTGTGCATCAATATTTTTTTGGTTTTTCGGCATGTCCTGGAATTTCACAAATTGCCTAATGATGGATGCCAAGCACCTCACAAGGACCAAAGAAAGGTCGCATGTCATCAAGCAAAGGTCCCCGAACGAAATTAGGGTATGACAGTTGCCCCTTTTTACTTGTCTTTTATTGGAGATAAAAGGAAAGTAAAGATAAGACACTAATTTCGTTCCTCTCGATTTGACGAGAGTCGCGGGTGACCATAAAATCTCCACATGCAAATGACTTGTTGTTCCCAGAATTTCACAAATTGCCTAATGATGGGTGCGAAGCACCTCACAAGGACCAAAGAAAGGTCGCATGTCATCAAGCAAAGGTCCCCGGACGAAAATTAGGCTATGACACTAATTTCGCTCCTCTCGGTTGACGAGAGTCGCGGGTGACCATGACTTGTCGTTCCTAGAATTTCACAAATTGCCTAATGATGGGTGCCAAGCACCTCACAAGGACCAAAGAAAGGTCGCATGTCATCAAGCAAAGGTCCCCAGACGAAAATTAGTGTATGACACTAATTTCGCTCCTCTCGGTTGACGAGAGTCGCGGGTGACCATGACTTGTCGTTCCCGGAATTTCACAAATTGCCTAATGATGGGTGCCAAGCACCTCACAAGGACCAAAGAAAGGTCGCATGTCATCAAGCAAAGGTCCCCGGACGAAAATTAGTGTATGACACTAATTTCGCTCCTCTCGGTTGACGAGAGTCGCGGGTGACCATGAAATTCCCACATGTAAATGACTTGTTGTTCCCGGAGGAACAAAAGGTGCAGAAGACTATGTCAGCCTCTGCATGCTATCAAGCGTTCTGTCTTACAGATAGCAAAAGAATGTTTATACGGATAACCACTCGGGTATTTCCGCGTATCATCGGGCCCGCCGCCTCTGGATGATACAAGGGTGCAGAATGACCAAATTTGTCTCTGCTTGTCATCGGGCCCGCCGCCTCTGGATGACAAAAGGGTGCGGATAACCGTAAGGTATCTCTGCGTATCATCGGGCCCGCCGCCTCTGGATGATACAAGGGTGCAGAATGACCAAATTTGGTCTCTGCTTGTCATCGGGCCCGCCGCCTCTGGATGACAAAAGGGTGCGGATAACAATAAGGTATCTCCGCGTATCATCGGGCCCGCCGCCTCTGGATGATACAAGGGTGCAGAATGACCAAACTTGGTCTCTGCTTGTCATCGGGCCCGCCGCCTCTGGATGACAAAAGGGTGCGGATAACCGTAAGGTATCTCCACGTATCATCGGGCCCGCCGCCTCTGGATGATACAAGGGTGCAGAATGACCAAATTTGGTCTCTGCTTGTCATCGGGCCCGCCGCCTCTGGATGACAAAAGGGTGCGGATAACCGTAAGGTATCTCCGCGTATCATCGGGCCCGCCGCCTCTGGATGATACAAGGGTGCAGAATGACCAAACTTGGTCTCTGCTTGTCATCGGGCCCGCCGCCTCTGGATGACAAAAGGGTGCGGATAACCGTAAGGTATCTCCGCGTATCATCGGGCCCGCCGCCTCTGGATGATACAAGGGTGCAGAATGACCAAATTTGGTTTCTGCTTGTCATCGGGCCCGCCGCCTCTGGATGACAAAAGAGTGCGGATAACCGTAAGGTATCTCTGCGTATCATCAGGCCCGCCACCTCTGGATGATACAAGGGTGCAGAATGACCAAATTTGGGCTCTGCTTGTCATCGGGCCCACCGCCTCTGGATGACAAAAGGGTGCGGATAACCGTAAGGTATCTCCGCGTATCATCGGGCCCGCCGCCTCTGGATGATACAAGGGTGCAGAATGACCAAATTTTGTCTCTGCTTGTCATCGGGCCCGCCGCCTCTGGATGACAAAAGGGTGCGGATAACCGTAAGGTATCTCCGCGTATCATCGGGCCCGCCGCCTCTGGATGATAGAAGGGTGCACGTCACATGACCTCAGGGTCAGTATGACAAAGATTATGGGGCGGCCGACAAAAGCAAGGCTCTTGCTCCTAAGTATCCTCCAATGAGGAACTCAGACCTACGTAGTTCTGGATAACTTGTGAGACTTGAAAAGTCTCCATCGGAAAATGCTGACATCTCCGGAAAAGGAGCAGATGACCACATTGGCCTCTGCTCATCAATCACACTTGGGGTCACTGAATGACGAGGTGCGGATAACCGTAAGGTGTCTCCGCGGGCTACCAGCTCTTGGGTCATGGTAACAGAAAGCGGCGCGGTCGACAAAAGCGAGGCTTTTGCTCCTACGTATCCTCCAATGAGGAACTCAGACCTACGTAGTTCTGGATAACTTGTGAGACTTGAGAAAGTCTCGGTGTTTTCTCCACTAAAATGCAAACATGCTTTAGCAAAGAGACAAATATTCCAATTGATTTAGAGCAGCATATGCTTTTTTGAGTGAAAAGCAATGCGTCTACCGGGGAAGGAGAGTCTGCTGATGAAATCTCCCATAACCATAAATGAGATTTTGGATGTTAGCATTTCGTTTCTAAATGACTATTTAGAGGAAACACTGGGTTCGACAAAAATAGAAGAAATCCACTCAAAGTGTATCAATCTCGCACAGGTAAGTGTTTCATCCTAATTCCGAACCATAGATATGTCATGACTTGACTTTGCAAATTATTTCCTATCAAATCAAAAATTACATGCATGATCATGGATCAAATAGGACTTCCCTTGGGAATGGGTTCTTTTGGGGAGTTTTTCGGCTTTTGATTATTTTTTTGCCTTTTCCTTTTCTGTTTTGGTTTTGTGCGAGGCGAACAAGTCACTGACGCACAGGATTTTGGTTGGTAATCAAAGGGAGAAGACCACTTTAGGTCATGGTTTCCTTTTCTTTCTTTTGTTCATTTGATGACAATTCTGTACTGTTCAGATATTGTCTGGTCCAAAGACCTCTCTGCACATTTCTTCTGGTTTCTTTGACCAGGAGCTTCCTTCTTTTTTACTTTCTCCCATTCTTTGGTTGGGAATTTTCTTTCTTTTCTTTTTTCTTTCTCCCACTCTCTGATTGGGAATTTCCTTTCTTTCTTTTTTCCTTTGATTGGAAATTTTCCTTCCCTCTCTTTTTTTCTCTTTCCCCCACTCTTTGATTGGGAATTTCTTTTCTTTTCTTTTTGCTTTCTCTTTGATTGGAAATTTTCCTTCTTTCCTTTTTTGCTTCCGAGGGTAAGGATTATAGTGAGTCATGATTTTGGCTCAAGGTTTGTAGAATGGCTAGACATGATACATGTCGGGGTTTGGTTTGGCTCAAGGATAAAAGGGGTGCCCCACATTATTTCCATGACACAAATGCAAAAATGATGATTTGGAAACTTTATGCAAAATTGGTCATGCATGCACCTATGCGGACACTCAAGTGTCAAATTTTTATGGTCATGTGATGCTAGGGCTCAGGATTCATTTCCTCTATTTTAGTCAACCCAACGTTTCCAAAATATGTTCTTTTATCAATTTGTGCATTCATCCGAGTCCATTTTGGGCGTCTGGGAAAATCATCACAGTATTCACCCTTCAGGTGTATACACATTTTTTCAAAAACTAGTTATGATCAGTGAATTTTTCCAAAGAAAAGTTGGAAGTCATCTCTTTTCAAAAGCATGTTGGTTTTTAGCTAGACAACTTATTTTTCTTTTTTCTCCTTCTTTTTTTTTTATCATTATCATTTGTTTATTTCTTTTTCTTGTTTGTTTTTTTTTTCTTTTTTTTTTTCATGAGGTATTTTGCTACCTAAACATGTGCATATTTTTGTGAGGTATTTTTGCTATATACATGCATATCCAAGGTATCTTGCCACCTAAACATACATATATATGTTTTGTGAGGTATTTTTTTGCTACATACACGCACATCTAAGGTATCTTTCTACCTAAACATACAAATATATATTTTGTGAAGTATTTTTTTTGTTTACATACACGCACATCTAAGGTATCTCTCTACCTAAACATACATATATATATATTTTGTGAAGTATTTTTTTGTTTACATACATGCATATCTAAGGTATCTTTCTACCTAAACATACATATATATATTTTGTGAAGTGTTTTTTTGTTTACATACATGCATATCTAAGGTATTTTCACTACCTAAACATACATATATATATTTTGTGAGGTATGACTACCTTCCGAGCTTGCGCTTGTTTTATTTAAATCCCCAGGATCATGAGCAACTAGGTGCGTCCTACTATAAAAAGTGATCAAATAACAAGCATAGATTCAAAAGGTACTAGGTTGCCTCCTAGTAGCGCTTCTTTAACGTCTTTAGCTGGACGTCTTATGACTTGTCGGTCACTGACCTAGTACTTTGCTTACCTTTGGCTTTGGACTTGATTGCCTATTGGTCGGCCATGTGTCGTAGGCAACGCTCTAACCGTTTTATGGATGAGCTGAGGTGAACTTTAGAGGTGGTGGCGGTGTGTCTATTGCCCACTACCGGCCATCCCAATGCCGCTGTGGTGTTTCGCCCTGCGCCTGCCTGGGGGTGCAGTACTTCTTGATGAAAGCTCGATTAGTAGGGGGTCTGATGCCCTTGCTGGAGGTGACAGGTACTCCGTAGAACTGACAGAGACCCGTAATTAGAGCTTGACAACTCCAAGACCCTGTTGGACTTCTTCGGGTCCACTGGGTGTCTTGCAGGCGCGATCCCTGCAAACAATAGATGAAATCAGAAATCAGTTGAGCGATGTGCATACTTACCTATGATGACGTGACCTTGCCGGGGGGGTACGGGCACCCTGTAGGACTGATAGAGGCCCGTAACCAGAGCTGGAAACCCCAGGCCCTGTTTGACTTTTTCGGGTCCACTGGGTGTCTTTGTGGGTGCGATCCCTGCAAACAATAGATGGTATCAGAAATCAGTTGAACCATATGCATACTTACCCATGTCGGGACGACACAGACCAACTGATACTTTTGCAGGGTGTGATTGGCATTGCGGTCGCTGGGCAGAATGTTGCTAAGTAGCAACGTCATCTATATCTATGTAAGAGTGGTCATGTTGGTGCGCATGATCCGCACTCGTCTCTTTGCAGCGGCACAGGTGAAATCTTGCCCCGGTATGCATAGTAGCTGTGTGATAGCCTCCATCTCTGGTTGTGCTTGCACAGTTGGCCCTCCTCCAATATCAGGGGGTGGCCCAGGAACCGTTAAAAGGAAACTACTGGCCCCTTAACCGGAAGTGCAAGTCTCGGTTAAGCATTTAAGGGCAGAGGACCTTAAATTCTTTTAAGGTGTGGATGTCGAGCACACTGAAAATGAGGACACGTAGCCCTCTAAAGGTGAGGGCGTGCAGCCCTCTCAAGGCGAGGAGGTGTAGTCCTCTGGAGGTGAGGGCGTGCAGCCCTCTGCTGGCGAGGACGTGTAGTCCTTTCAAGGTGAGGGCGTGTAGCCCTCTGACGGTGAGGGTAACTAGTAGCCAAGGTGAGGGCGTGTAGCCCTCTCAAGGCGAGGACATGTAGTCCTCTGAAGGTGAGGGCTTGCAGCCCTCTGAAGGTGAGGACATGTAGTCCTCTCAAGGCGAGGACGTGTAGTCCTCTCAACGGTGAGGGTAACTAGTACCCAAGGTGAGGGCATGTAGCCCTCTCAAGGCGAGGACGTGTAGTCCTCTGAAGGTGAGCGCGTGCAGCCCTCTGAAGGTGAGGACATGTAGCCCTCTCAAGGCGAGGACGTGTAGTCCTCTCAACGGTGAGGGTAACTAGTACCCAAGGTGAGGGCGTGCAGCCCTCTGATGGCGAGGACGTGTAGTCGTCTCAACGGTGAGGGTAACTAGTACCCAAGGTGAGGGCGTGTAGCCCTCTCAAGGCGAGGACAGGTAGTCCTCTGGAGGTGAGGGCGTGCAGCCCTCTGATGGCGAGGACATGAAGTCCTCTGATGGCGAGGACATGTAGCCCTCTGAAGGTGAGGGTAACTAGTACCAAAGGTGAGGGCGTGTAGCCCTCTCAAGGCGAGGACGTGTAGTCCTCTGAAGGTGAGGGCGTACAGCCCTCTGATGGCGAGGACGTGTAGTCCTCTCAACGGTGAGGGTAACTGGTACCCAAGGTGAGGGCGTGTAGCCCTCTCAAGGCGAGGACAGGTAGTCCTCTGGAGGTGAGGGCGTGCAGCCCTCTGATGGCGAGGACATGAAGTCCTCTGATGGCGGGGACATGTAGTCCTCTGATGGCGAGGACATGTAGTCCTCTCAAGGTGAGGACGTGTAGTCCTCTAAAGGTGATAGGTACAAGTACCCAAGGGTCCACCCTTATGAGAAAGCAAGAGATCGACTCATCGAGAGGGCCGGTCATCCCAAATCCACAAGATTTGGACATTAGATGTAGGAAATCTATGCAGTTAACATGATTTTTAGGGATGCAGATGCATGCAACCTTTGTCGTGAAATTTGGTAAATGCGGACTTCATTTGAAACAATGCAATGTAATGACATTCTTTCCCTATTTTGTGATTTTGATTTTGATTTAATTTTTTTTGGAAAACACAGATTGACTGTCCTTTTGAAAGAGGTGATAATTCATGCAACCTCATCCTATCTTTTTTGCAAATCTCTCCGGGAACTCCCTCAGAGTGTGTGTTCTGTTTGATTTAGTCACTTGACCATTTTGGAGTGACGGCAATGGAGTCGTTTGATGTTTGATCAATCCATTGAAATCCTAGGGTTTGTCCCCCTTTTTTTTTTGTTAAAAACATCGATGGGTGAGAACTTTTGATCGGCCCCTATGTTCACTTGAGGCTCATGCACGGTGCCCCTCATTGCCCCAGTGTAAGGCTTTGAGGTATCAATCGTTGCCTTTCGTCATGACCTTGTAGGAGGGAACCTATTGGGTGAGAACTTCTAATCTGCCCCTAGGTTCGCTTGAAGTTTTTGCATGGTGCCTTTCGTTGCCCCAGTGTAGGGCTTAGAGGTACCAATTGTTGTCTTGTTTTCACGACCTCGTAGTGAGGAAGAATGAAAGAAGCAGTTGATTCTTGCAAAAAAGAATTTTCCAAGGACGAGAAATAATTGAAGGATCTTTCAGTTGATGGATTAAGTCAAATGACTCCTATGTAGAAGCAAGATGTTTTGATGTCTTGATGATGCTAAAGGATCAAGTGCTTCTAAGTTTTATCCAAGAAAATCAAGATATATGATCAAGTTTGATCTCTTTAGAATCTTTAGGAAGAAGTTTCCAAATTGAAACAAACAAAGGTTTGACCAAAGAATTCTATCATTTCAATTTGAGATTTGCTCTCTGGTAATCGATTACCAGTAGTTTGAAAATGTTTTAATTCAAATTTTTAAAACCTGTAATCGATTACATAAGTCTTGTAATTGATTACCATAGGGGATTTTCAAAAAATAATTTCCAAGAGACATATCTATTCAAATGTTTTATGAATGGCCATTCAAATGTTTTAAAGAGAGTTTTCATTGCCCAAACAGTTTTATCCTCTCGAAAGATCAAGAGTTTTTCTGAACTGAAATGTCTTATCCTCTCAAAAAGATTCCTTGGTCAACCACTTGCTTATTCAATAAGGAATTTTTGATTGATCTTCATTTTACAATCTACCTCTTTTACGAGAGACCTCTTCTTCTCTTCTTCTTATTTCTGAAAAGGGATTAAGAGACCGTGGGTCTCTTGTTGTAGAGGATTCCTGAACACAAGGGAAGGGTTATCCCTGTGTGCATTGTTAATCCGAAAAGAGAGATTGATAGTTCAATTGGGGAATAGTCTTTGCATCTTAATTCAACCCCCCCTTTTTCTTAAGGTAACTGAGGCCATTTGTCCAACATCCTATTCTTGATAACTCACTTCTCTCTAAAAAGACAAAATGAGGTCACATGAACGTCTATACTTTTACTTGAAAACACAGTCAATCAAATGCCTTTTTATTTTTTATTTTGAAACTTATTTGTTTTGAACTTTGCTCATTGTTTTACGGCACCCCCACCAACGTGCAAGATGAGTAATCTCTGATTGAACGGTCTTGGAAGTCAACACTCAGGAGTGCAGGTTGCTTGAGCAAACAGACCAATGGCTTACACCCACATTCCGGTGAAAGTTGAATAAGCAAACCTGCGTTTGTGAGAGGATGAGGGACAAAGATATCAACTTTATCCATTTCATTTAACATTGTAGCTGTGGTTTACAATAATGGCATAAACTTTGGAAACCCTGATGAGTCATTAGGGACACCTAACAACAGCTTTCAAAATTGCCCCATGTGTGGCATCTCTTGTCAATGTCAGGATTTACATGCAATTCTCCTCAAATTTCAGCCAGCCCGCATCAATTAGACCTTGCACCTTACGCTTCAGAGCCCTACCATGCTCAATAGAACGCCCTGGGGCTTCTCCGTGACAAGCACACGTTGCGTTTGAGTCGTATTCTCGGAGAAATGGAGGTTGATGAACCTTGGCTAGGGTTATGGCTACCATTGAATTATCAAGTAGATATGGGAGCAAGTCAGCATAGGACACTGGAATTGGGGTGAATTCTACAGGCTTTCTCGCTGCAAAATTCACTTCTTGGTTGGTGTTTTTTGGTTTGTGCTAAAGGTGGTGTTCGTCATTGGAAGTGCCGTAGACAGACTTTGTGGTAGGTTTAGGGATGACCTTTGTGGATAACTGGGTGGTGGGTAAGGAGAAAGTTTGTTATTGGCTGAGTAAAGATATTGTTGGGTTGGTGGGAAATTTGGCCGTACAAGAATGGCAGTCACAACATGGGTTTCTCCCTCATCCTCACCCTCTTTATTTGCCCCAGTTTTCTCAGTCGTCCTAGTAGGATGATCAAATTTGCCTCTTTTCGGACCCACATTGATCCTTTCACTGGCGAAGACCAAATCTGCAAAGCTTGAGGGTGCGCAGCCCACCATCTTTTCATAGTAGAGTACCGATAATGTGTCTACCATCACGATTATCGTCTCCCTTTCCATTATTGGGGGTACCACCTGGGCCGCCAGATCCCTCCACCTTTTGGGCGTGTTCTTTGAATGATCCGTCCCCCTTTTTGCACATGTTCTGTAGTTGCATCCTATCCGGAACCATATCAAAATTGTACTGATACTGCCTAACAAAGGCAACCATTAGGTCCTTCCAAGAATGGACTCGGGAAGGTTCCAAGTTAGTGTACCAGGTAACAGCTACCCCAGTAAGACTTTCTTGGAAGGAATGTATCAGCAATTCCTCATCTTTTGCGTATTCCCCCATCTTCTGACAATACATCTTTAGATGGTTCTTGAGACAAGTAGTCCCCTTGTACTTGTCAAAGTCCAGCACCTTGAACTTGGGAATGACCATGTTTGGGTATTAGGAACAACTTTTCTAGGTTAGCAAAGGCATAATCTTCACCTCCTTCAATGGCCCTGAGCCTTTCCTTTAGATGATCCGCCTTTCCCTTTTCGGCCATAGCAGGAGGGGCTCTTCCCACCGCAAAATGCAATGGTTGTGGTTGTGGGTGAAACTGAGGGCCCTCCAAAGTGTTTTCAAAGGGTATACCACCAACTGCTTGCCCATCAGTGGCATATCCGAGCCAAGGCTCGAAGTCAGCTAGATTGTGGTGGGGAATTTCATGTGTCTCCCCCATGGTTTGAGAGATATGTGCCTGATGAGGTTATTGGTTCTCAATGAGTATCGGAGTGGAGTTATTGACATTCTTATTGGGAGTGTACGCCACATTGGGTGGCGTATAGTTGAGAGGCAAGCCATATGACAAGAAGGCGTGCTCGTTTTGAATTTGCACATCATGGGGGCCGCCCGTACTTCCTAAATCTTTGCCTACCATATTTGAGGTTGGATGATTCATTTGCTTGAGGCCGGATGGGGACGTCGGGTTCACCTTAGCAACAACGCTGGTAGCGGCAATTGCAACCGCATTGGCTTCCATTATCTTCTTCACGCTCATCATGGCCTCCATCATTGTGGCCATTTTCTCTTTAATGGCCTCCATGTCGGCCTTCGTCTTCTCTTGTATCTCCTCTACTTCACCCATTACTCTAGCTCTAGCACGAGTTCGGTAAGGGCGTCGTAAAGCGTGTCCCTTTCTTTTTTATAACAATGATTAAGTTCATTTTATTTTATTTTTCAAGGAAAGAATGGAACGACCAATGCAACCAATGAAAAGCATGGATGCATGCGAATGATGTACAGTTGAAGTATTGCGAATTTTTACGCAAGATATGGTTTTGAATCAATTTAGATTTTCAACATGGTCCATGACATCTTTGTCAAGGTGAAACTGGAAGTAACAAGGACATCAATAATCCTAAATATGTTTGGCAGTAGACGAAGCAGTGATGTGACTCGATTCATCTTTTGCCCCAATTTTGCAAGACGGTTACTTCCATATTTCAACTTGACTTGATGAACCTTTTTGTAAAAGCGTGAGCTTCGTTCAACCCTATAATCCAAGGAATGGCAATTCTGATCGCCAATACTTCAACAACATCTCATAGGGATGAATGACTCGGGCATACTTTAAGCTTATGCACGGAAAATGTAATTATGAAATTGAGATGCCCGAAGAAACACCATTTCCTAGTTAACCATGCATTAGGTACCATGTTCAATTATTTTGTTTTTTAAGTGAAACGGGTTTATGATCCCAACATGGTTGGCTCGTGATGCCTAACACATGAAACTAAGAACGTAGTGTGAAGTTTCACGCTTCCCCCTTTTTTGTTTTTGTTTTGTAGAGGAAAACGCAAGGATGAGCAAACATGAAAACAAATGGTATGCAATTTTGCAGATCAAAAAGTTTGTTGAACGCATATGCATGATGATGCCATGACTCATGCAAAATGTGAGGCTGGAATATGATAACGGACAAATGCAGGATATGTCCATTATGATGTTATGAAGAGATGCTTATGCGATGCATGATATGAATGCATTTTACGGACACGAGAGCCCGGAAAATTATCTCTTCTTACTTGTGCATTTGGGGGCGCAGTGCCCCATGTGTACAATTAAGAAGGTGATATGGACCTTCCGGCTTCCCGTGACAAAGGACGAGACCAACATACAATGCATGCTAGAGATAAAATGCGGGAGTGACTTGATTCGCACTGATTTTTGGAGTAAAAACGTGGGATAAACTTATTTTATTCAAAAAGTTATAACTAGTCAAGATCTGAGCAACAATACAAACTTCCTAGCGGTTTCTAATCATATGGTCCATTAAGTCTATCATATGTTGACAATAGCTGAGAAGTCCGTGGATCTTCTTGGGGGCGGAGTAGGTGTCCGCCATTGCTTTGGCATTGGCTAGCAATCGGGGAAGTTCTTGACTCCTGTTCAAAGTAAGAGCAAATCGGTCCGTCCACATTGTTGCCTCTTGGTGCCATGAATCAATTACCCTCTCCCTTGCTTCGCTTTCAGCTGATATCTTGGCGTACTCATCCTCTAGCCTTTGCTCGTGAGTCGCCGCAAGATTTAGCTTCTCTTTGCACTCATCGATGACGGCCCACATATTCCCTTCAGTCTCGCTTAACTGTTGGGACAAATTTCTTTTCGACCTAAGGTAAGCCTTTAGCTCGTCCTTCAAGATCATGCCTTTGACCCGTGATGATTCCTTTCACCTCTTCGGAGCTTGAGCTCACTATTGCTGCCCTATAAAGCCCCTTAAAACTTTGCCGGCACATGTTCTTCCTTTTGGGCCTTCTTGGTTTCTCGTTCCAAGGCATCAGCGGTGGCCATATTGACGTCCCTTAGTTCATCATACTCTTTTCAGACTTTGATGGCTATGGACTTGAACTTCTCTTCGACTACTCGGGCTCTTTCAAGCTCTGCCTTTAGGGCTTGTACCTCATCACTTTCTTCCGAAGCTTTAACCTCATCGTCCCTCACAGTCTTTAGATTTGGGAGCCAATCCAATCCTTGTGTTCGGACTCTCAGCCACTTATGATAGCCGCCGATGATCCCATTACTGCTTCCCCTAAGCTCTCTGTCCTTTCTTCACGCCGCATCCCATGCCTTGCGAACTCCTTGGAGTACCCTCGCGTTGTGGTCACTAAAACCCCGTGCGATGAAAGGCGTGATGCTTTCGTCTAATGGCGCTCCTCTCATGGGGTAGCCAAGCTGTCTTATGGCGAGAACGGGATTATAATTAATACAACCCCTTGTTCCCATCAAGGGAACATTTGGACATCCTTCGCATGAAGATAGAATCTTGATTCTTCCTTCCTTCTAGCGAGGGAACCAATTAACAGACGCCCCCCCATGCTAGCCAAGAGTTGGTCCCAATTCGCCTTTCCTTTTTCGACGCACGAGCGGTAACCTTGTAGCGGATAGACGGGCCTACCTTCTTGGAGAAAAAGGTGTGAAACCAGCCCCACATAGAGAGCTGGAGTACAGCAAACAATCATTGCATTGCTTTCTTCACATCTTCGGTCGAAGGTGTCATATAGGTCGGCTAGCATAGCGACAACCGGACTTTCCTTGTGGTTATGATAGGCGAGAAAAACGTCGATCGCTGCCAGGTCCACCAACCCATCCACATTTGGAAAGAGGACTCCCTCGAAAATCAACAGTGTGAGAATATCTATGAATGGGGTCCACTCGCCTTTATCTGCCAAGATTCTTGCTTTTACCTCCAAATATTTTCTCGGTATTCCGACCACCCCATTTTCGACTTGCCTTTGGCGGTCTAATTCCTGCGCCGAGATTTGGACTTTTTTAGAAATTCTGGCCAATGAGGGGTAGAACCCTGAGAAGAGGTATGGTTTCCTTCCCCTTAGAGGACATCCTAGGATCTCTTCAAATTCTTCCACCATTGGTGATAGCTGGAAGTCCCCAAAGATGAAGCACCTCAACGGCTGATCATAATACTGGGCGAGGGAGGCAATTGGTTCCATGGAGACTTCTACCCTAGCTAGGTCCCAAATGCTTACCATAGGCTTTGCGGAAGGCTTGCCGTTGAAGTTGACCCATTAATTGCCCCAACTTTCGTAAACTGGTGACCTCTAAGCTCTTAATTTTGACTTGATAAAACCTCTTTTTAAGCGAAGGCTTTTGACTTGATCCCATGTTTTACTAAAGTGAAATAAAATCTAGTGCGAATCAAAACTCCGACATCTATCATGGGTGGAATGGATGAATGCATGAAGGAATGCATATGACACGGATGCAATTTATGAATACGGGAGCTCGGGAAATTGTCTCCTTCTTAGATACAACGTCTTGGGGTAGCAAAGTGCCCAACGTATGTATTTAAGAAGGTGACACGGACCCTCCGTTGGTTTGCCCAAGAGAGGGGATTAAGACGGAACCCGCACATGATGCACATGCGAAAGGTACAATACGGGGACGTACATAGTATGATAATATTCACTGAACATAAGCAAACGGGTATATGATACTTATGCATGGCAGTGTGAAAAATGGCACGTAGCGTGTTTGCTCCGTGCCCCTATTTAAGGGACCTATAAGGGAGAGAACTAACTAGGCTTTTAGCAATAATCCCCAAGGTAGTCATATCTCTCTTGATGGTTTCTAGAGGTATCATCCCCTTCGAAGAACATATTGCAGCAGTAGGGACTACTAGCAACAATAAGTTTTCAAAGAGAAAAGCTCTAGATGAGGGTTCACTGTAATCAAGCAAGTCGGAGACCTAGCATGATCACAGATTCACCTCCACTCCTTATGTTCCCATGAACCCGGGTATAGGGCCCTTTTTCACTCACAGTGTGTGCAAATAGTGTTAGTGTTTGTGTGCATCAAATGAATAAATATTTACCTCATGCATACATTCTAAAACACACTAAAAGCAACAAATAGTTTATATACACAAGAACATAAAACAAATAAAGGGAAACCAACAAAGGAGAAAGTCATGATAAAACATTGCACAAGATTAAATGGCCTAACTCTCTAAAAAACAGTCCCCAGTGGAGTCGCCAACTGTCGCAACCTACCCTTCGGCGGGAGGGCGACGCGAGACTCGCGGGATGCGTGTTCCACGAAAGGAATACGCGCGGAGTCGCCACCAACGTTTATTTGAGGAAAACGTCGGAAAAACCGAAAAAGACGTGACCTACGAATTTTTTAAGTGAAAGGTTCGGGAGTTGTATTTACGCACGGGGAAGGTATTAGCACCCACACGTCCGTCCCAAGGGACGGCAGCCTTTAATCGAATGTGCAAACGTGACTTTGATTTTTACGTTCCCTTTTATGTCCTTATATCCTTTTTATATT